>NC_033798.1:91086438-91088836 GCF_001876935.1 Asparagus officinalis
CCAATACACCCTTGGGTGTCTCGGCCCAAGTTGAGACACCCAAGGGTGTCTCCAACCCTAAAAAAGTCAGATTTCGGTTTTTGTGTGGTTTTAACCGCCGGATCTCCTGGAAGCCTATAAATACAGCTCCTGGAGCCTCATTTTTTAGGGATCTAGAATTCTCATACCTCGGTGAATCCCTGCCGGATTGAAGACTTAAAGTGCATAGATTTCAGAGAGGAGGAGGAGTTAGATCTGCAGCCCGGTTCGTTCCTTAGGATTATCCCGTTGCGGTAATCTTAAGAAGAGTGATTATCTCGCTTCGCCGAGATAAGAGCTACGGTTTCTCGATCCCTTCGCGGATAGACGAAACTCTGTCCAAATATTGATTGTTCGGTGGTCCACGGACTAACGCGTCCCCGTCACAGGCCAAGATCCCACGCAAGCAGCGGGCGATAAACACTCGTTGCGTTTGTTTGAAGAGAATTGTAATTTTTTGTTTTCATTGTGTAAAAGTCTTATAAAAAGACTGATTTTTGTATTCGTTGTAAACGTATGAAGTTTGTAATGAATCCCGCAATGAAACAATCAATTTTCACCGCAAACACTAGGTTTGTCAACCGATGCCACTCCTATTGGATTTGACCCCGTCACACACCTCACACTTCTCTCGGTGTACAAGTGTATTACAAGTGATACTCACAATAAGGGTTTAAATACAATGATTTGTTCTCGATAATAAATGAGAACACAATGAAGCTCACTCTCACTAAATCACACACCACTACCCAACAATATATTGTATGGAAAATATTATAAGCTCAGTAAGGTGTGTGTGATAAAGGCAAATAGAAAATATGCAACTCAATTAATATAGCTAAGATATGAAAATTAAGTAATAAGCTATATGAAAATGAGTTTAGAAAACTTCTCAATAAACAAGAATAACTGTAGAAGATGATAAGGATAAGATCCTCAGTTGGAATTGAAAACCTCTTCTTGCTATAGAAAAACTCTTCTTTTGAAACAGGTCAATAAACAGCTTAAACACCTCTTAATCTTTTGTTAAAACACACTGTAAACAAAATTCTTATTTATTTGAAAGAGGGAAGCACTGGGGTATTTATACTCACTCAAGACATTAGCCAAAACAACACTTAAAAGACCAAAATACCCCCAGAGAGTCAAATCAGAAAATAGCCATTGCAACACAATAATTAATTCGACGGTTGACCGTGAAGAATTGACGTTCGACCGCGAAGCACAAAGAACAGAAGAAAGGCTTTGAAAAGCAGGCGGTCGACCGCGACGGTCAACCGTGAAAGTCTCTGGATGAGCCACGGTCGACCGTCACGGTCGACCGCGATATATTAAAAAGCAAAATGGGTTTCTGAACTGCTGACGGTTAATCGTGGCGGTCGATCGCAAACTGATACACAACATAATCAGGTTTTGAACCTGTTTATAGTTGAGTTTGAAAATACATTAAAAATATTAAATCATTTCCAAAAATATTAAAACTTTAAGGAAAGTTTCTAAATGATAAAATAAACATGTTTGAAAAGGAATTTTTGGGAATGCAATTTTTATTTGTGAAAACTCACTGTTTTTGAAAAGTGTTCATAAAACCTGTTTTTCGTGAACATAAAAATTAAACTATGACTTGTAAACTTCTGTATATATATCATGCATACATTATATATATATTATGAAGTATGAAAGAGATATAAACATGAAATAAAAGCTATTATAACAAAGTTTGATAAAAAAACATTTGTATGATAGAAAAAGTCAAACTTGTGTTGTGTTTACATATTGAGCTTAAATATAGTCATACGATGTCAAACTTGTGTTGTGTTTACATATTGAGCTTAAATATAGTCATACGATATATGTAAACAAATCTACTCTTATACCTAGATGATTACATATTGAGCTTAAATATAGTCATACGATATATGTAAACAAATCTACTCTTATACCTAGATGATTGTGCATACATGAACTTGAATCTTTAACTCTTGATCGCCATGTGTTGAATTTCTGTAAAGAGAAAAACAAACCACAAAAACTAGAAAATAGATTAGCTATAAATTGTTTGACAAATCACCATCAAAACTATAGGGCCAACAAATACTTATCCTACCAAGACCCTCTATATGGTCTAGAAAGAGGGACATCTCAACTCTACTCCCCCGAAGATGAGGTTAGACCCTTAGAATCGTGATACTCGACAATATTGTCGATACTATTAAGACCATGGCCATCTCACCAATGATTGTCAGATCCTCCAGAGAGACATCGAGGACTTGATCCAGAGAGGATATCTGAAGAGGCTTGTCTCCTAAAAGGGATAGGAGGGAAATTGCCCCAGGAGGAGCAGATAGGAGGCCCTGTTCCCAGTCGCCTCGCCCCCAGC
>NC_033798.1:91088849-91100018 GCF_001876935.1 Asparagus officinalis
GCCACAAGGGGTAATCAGAACTATCAGTGGTGGTCCTATAGCTAGAGGATTATCCAACAATTCTCAGAAGACATATGCTAGGTGAGTGTTGCGAGTAGATATGCGCGACAAAAATCCCAAAGCGGAAGAGCCTATTTCCTTTAGTGATGTGGACTTGAAAGTCGTTGGGACACCTCATGATGATCCTATTTTTATCATGGTCGGGATTGATGGCTTTCAGGTAAAGAGGATCATGGTCGATACAAGGAGTTCAGTCGACGTCCTGTATATGGATGCCTTCAACAAGATAGGCATTGACAAATCTCGATTGGAACCTTGCCAGGGCCTCCTCATTGGGTTAACATGGCATTCTCTCCTACAAGAAGGAATGATCATACTCCCCCTAATGGTCGGTGAATACCCTCGGCAAGGCATAGTTCAGGTCCAATTTCTAGTGATGGACCTCAAGTCGGCCCACAATGTCATCTTGGGCGGGACCGCCCTCCATCTCATATGGGCCATTCCCTTCACATACCATCAGATGTTGAAGTTCTTGACCCTCAAAGGAGTCGGCATTGGTAGGAGTGACCGGCGAAAAGCTAGATCCTGCTACCTACTCTTAACAAAGGGAAAAGGAGTGCAAGAGATCATGCCCATTAGGAAGACATGCCTCCAAATGGACAAAGGCACTAGAGCTAGAGAGGGCAACACCCGTCGAAGAGGTTCAAGAGATACCAATTGATCGACCAAGAAGGAATGAAGAAAATCAAGTTTCGATCCAGCCTCATTAAGCCCCAGCGAAGAAATATGGTGGCGTTCCTATTGGCAAACCTTGATGTGTTCACCTGGGGGCCAAAAGACATGTTGGAGATCCCCCCCCCCAAAAGTGGTGAACCATGGAATTGCAGTCGATCGACACGCCAAGTCTGTTCAAAAAAATAAGTGACATCGCGGCCTAGAAAGGCGGAAGGCAGCTGTAGATGAAGTTGACCGACTCCTTCAAGTTAGTTTCATCCGAGAGGTTCAATACCTAGAGTGGCTATCCAATGTAGTGTTGGTAAGAAAGGCCCTCAACAGGTGGAGGATGTGTATGAACTTCACCGACCTTAATAAAGCTTGTCCCAAGGATAACTATCCCCTCCTAAGGATCGATCAGCTAGTCGATGAGGGCGCAAGACATGAGCTACTCAGCTTCATGGACGCCTTCTCTGGCTACAATCAGATCCTCATGGCGGAGCATTGTTTGGACTCATGTGGTGAGCCTAATTCTCTAATCTTGTTTTGATGATTTAACAAACAATTTATAACTATGTATTTCCAGTGTTTCTGTGTTTATTATATATCCATGTTGACGATATTTAAAATGAAGCTATAATCAAGTCAAAGATTCAAGAGAGCAAGCTTCTCATATTTCACTTGGGTATATTAGTATAAGTCTTATATATATATATTGTGTGCAAATTCTTCAAACTCAATATTACACACACATATTTATGATTTTTCTCAAAACATAGGTGTTTTTATGTAAATACTATATTAGTATATTATGGACTAAACAATCATTATAGACATCTTTCCATTAAGTCCATAAAAATATTTCAAAAGGTTTCAAAACAAGTTTTAAGTCAAAAATCAAAATTCAAGTGTTTAAAATAAACATGTATTTATGTGTTTTTTTGCAAAATGATGAGATTTTACAAATGGAAAGTGTAATTTAAAAAATTCTTTCTCTAACATGTTCATATTCATATTTATAAACATTTTCCAAAGTTTTAAATTTTTTGAAATTTATTTGCTATTTTTTAAAGGTGTTTGAAAATCCATTTTTCTGCTCAAAACATGCTCTGTGCATGTTTTGAGTCGACTCACTACAGTGTTGAGTCGACTCATGAACTATTGCACAGTTAGCAATTTTATCTGATGGGTCAACTGATAAACTTGTGAGTCGACTAATGAACTGTTTCACAGTTAGCAATTTTATCTGCTGGGTCGACTAATAAACCTATGGGTCGACTCATGCCTATCATAAGTCGACTCATAATATAGCCGTTGCACAGTAACGACTAGTATCTAGATTTTGTGTTTTTTATTGTTTTTATTATTTTGTGATGGTTTTTTGGGCTGGTTTCTTCTACCCTATATATATCCCATTACATTTAACACTTCAACAACCAAGAAAATTTTAATCAAGTTTTACAAGGTTTAAAGTTTGTTTAAGTGTTGTTTTTACAAGTTTTTGTGAAGAAACTTTCACAAGAGAAAGAGGAGATTGATTCTATCGGTTTGAGCTTCATTTTCATCCATCTCTCTTTCTTAAATTTCAAAGAAGATTATTCTAAACTCAATCTCTAGCCTTATACAATTATTGGCATTTATTTATTTTATTAAGCTAGAATTTACATTGAGTTTAGTTTTGATTATTGCTCTTTGTTCACACACATCCCTATTGAGCTTTTAGTATTTTCATTTACTATATTATTGGGTTATGGTGAGTGATACATTGAGTGTGAGCTTCATTGAGTTCTTATCTTGTTAGAGAACAAAATCTTTGTATTTGAGTGTGAGGATCACTTTGTAATACACAAGTACACCGAGAGGAGTGTGTGGTGAGAGACGGGGTCGATTCTAAGAGGAATGACATCGGTAGTAAAGCCTAGAGAGAGGTTGTAAATCTGAGCACTTGAGAAAGGTAACACGGGCTAGACCAACACTTAGAGGGTGTGTTGTGTGATTGCATTGTGAGTATTATAAATGTTTATCGATGAGCGTTGAAAACTGATTGTGTAGTATCTTTTGAGATAGTTGATTCTCTCTGGGAGTGGGGAGCGGAGACATAGGTCGGAAGGACCAAACTCTATGATCATTTTGTTTGTTTGATTGTCACATTGCGTACTATCTCATTTGTTTAGTAGTTCATGTTTATATCGCTCTTAGTTTCATATACTTGCTCATATCTCCGTGAATATCATTCTTGCAAGAGTTTACAATTAATAAGTTTTAATTTGGCATTAATATTAGATTAGATTAACATATACCCTATTCACCCTCCTCTAGGGTAATTTCAAGCATGACCAAAGACCTTATTCATTATGGACCAAGGAACCTACTATTATAAGGTGATGCCCTTTAGACTCAAGAATGTAAGCGCCACATATCAGAGGCTGGTTAATAGAATTTTTAAGCCCCAGATTGTCCGCAACGAGAAGCCTATGTGGACGACATCTTGGTGAAGTCGAAGTTGGTGTCGACCCAAATATCTGATCTTGATGAGGCCTTCTCCATCCTTCGGCACTATCGTATGAAGCACAATTCTGCCAAGTGTGCTTTCAGGGTACAGTCAGACAAATTTCTTGGGTTCATGATCACCCAGAGAGGCATTAAAATCAACATGGATAAGATAGGTACCGTACAATAGCTATCTGAGATAGCAGCGCTGGGTCGTTTCTGTTAGACCCTAGAGGGGGGGTGATTAGGGTCTTATGCTAATCTAATTTGATTTTATGCCAATTAAAACTAATTAACAAATATATTCTTGCAAGATAGATATACAAAGAGTTATGTGCAAGAATATGCAATATATACAAAGTGATATATCCTATATGATGAAATATATATACAAGGATATATAAACTAAGGGTGATATAAACATAAACAAGATAAACAAGATAGTGAACAATGTGAACAATAGATAATGGCGACAAGAATAGATAATGCCGTGTCTCCCTCAAGTGCTCGGTTACAACCTCTCTCTAGGCACGTCAACCGACACCACTCCTCTTGGGACGATCCCCGACTCTCACCACACACTCCTCACTCGGTGTACAAGTGTATTACAAAGTGATTCTCACAATAAGCACAAATATAACAAATGATTGTTCTCAAAACAAGGTGAGAACTCAATTAAGCACAACTCTTAGTCACAAACCCACAACCCCAAATTATACTATGAATGTAAATACAATAAGCTCAAAAGGTTATGTGTGAACAAAGAGATATAAATCAAAACTAAACTCAATGTAGTTCTAGCTTAATAACAATGATAATCAAATATATAAAAGAGCTAGAAATAGAGTTTAGAAAACTTCTCAATAGATCAAGAGTTGGAGGGAGAATAGTTGAATGCCCAAACACCAATAGATGATCTCCTCAAGCTCTTGTAGAATTGAATCACAAAACCGAAACACTCAAATGCTTAAAAGCTTCTTAAAACAAACTTAAACAAACACTAAACAAGTTTAAACCCTTGTTAAAATCTTTTAAACCATTCTCTTGTTAGAGAGGGAGAGGTAAATGCAATGAGGTATTTATAACAACCCAAGACATCAGCCAAAACCCCAAGGAAATGACCAAAAACCCAAAAACAAACAAAACAGAAAACTAGCCGTTACTGTGCAACGGCTCTCTGATAAGTCGACTTAGAGTCGACTTATGACATATACAGTTTTTGGCAGATGCTGAAAATTATGCGTATCTGGATTTGTAAAATCAGTTAAAAATAGTAAATCAACTCTAAACATTATGAAAATTTTAGGGATGTTTCTAAACATGTAAATAAACATTTTACAAAAATAATTTCTGAAATATCACTTCTCATTTGTGAGAAATAAATATTTGAATACAGATATTTCAGATTCTAAAAACTGCTGAAACACCCGATTTTCTAAAATCAATTTGACACAGTAAATTAACTCCAAAAATTATAAAATTTTTAGGGAAGCTTCTAAACGTGTATATGAACATGTTAGAGAAGGAATTTCTTAAATATCACTTCCCATTTGAGAGAAATAATTTATTTTGTAAACTGGTCAAAAATACATAACTGTGCAACACTTCATAAGTAGACTTATAAAAAGTTATAAGTCGACTTATATAAGTCGACTTGCCTTGCTTTATAAGTCGACTTAGCAGAGGAGAAAATGCACTTTCTAGAGGAGTTCATAAGTCGACTTGTCAGGGTTTATAAGTCGACTTATAAACATGCACAGGCACTGTTCATGCTGGAAAACTGATTTTTAAAGTGTTGTTTGTCTATAATACATAGGAATACACAAATACTAGACAAACAACATTAGTAGTAAATTGTTTGTAAATCATCATCAAAACAAGGAGGCCAACAATCTCCCCCTTTTTGATGATGACAAACAATTTACAAAAAGGATATATGCATGAAAGGAAATGAATATATAAATTACAATATATCATGCATATATTATAAGAAAGATTATACTCACAATATTTCTCCCACTTTGACAACATCAAAAAGGGGACAGAATGAATAAGAGAGCGAAAGCTCCCCCTATCAATAAGCATATGTGAGTATAAAAAGAATATATATATAGGGATTGCTCCCCTATCAAAAAGCCATATAGAATATATGCAATGAAGATCATGGCAAAATATATATGAGCAAGCATACATGAATATGCTAAAAATTTACTCACATACATGAAGATAATGAGAACACATATAAATATGTCAATATGAAAATAATGTCTCATTAACACACAACATAAAAGCCAATGTATAAGAATAGATTTATGAAACCAAAAGAAGAGGAACATGAGAATCATGTAAAAAGTTTTCAAATGAAAACAAATCAACCAAAAGAAATCATAAATCAAAGGTTAAATCCAAAAATGCAAAATCAAATCATTATTGATTCAAAAATCAAGAGAGGCAATTATATCTAGCTCTTGAGCTAGTATCAACCCATATAAACATTTTTGGCACCCGGTAAACAATGTTTGGGAATAAACACCCAATAACTCCGGAGGGTTATATAAACATAGTCCTCTTATTAAAATAATAATAATAATAATCATGAAAACGAAAGATTTTATACAAGAGAAATTGTTTTCATAACCAAAATATTTTAAAGTATAGTTTTCAAAACCAAGACAAAGAAAAGATAAAAACATTAAAATTCTTGGTTTAAAATTCAAAATTGTTTTGGTACCCAAGAACTCTTGGTACCAAAAGATTTAGGGACATGACCCCTATCATTTAAGCTCAAGGCCCTAGGGTTATGAACCCTTTTAGGCGCATGTGGTGCACGGGATCGGTCATAGCAATAATCACTCAAATGACCCTTCCGATTGCAATATGTCCAATGGAAAGGAAGCATTTGCTTATGTTGACCATTAAAAGGTGCACGTGGAACATTTGCAAATAAAGATGGTCTTTTAAGAATATTTTGCAAATGAGAAACATTTTGAAATAATGTTGGTCTACTTGAAATATTTTGCGATTTAGAAATTTTTCGCAAATCAAAACAAAACTTAGCTAAGTGACCAACTCTACCACAAAAATCACAATGATACACATTACCATGCTTATGATGAACAATGGGTGCATGTGTGTGTACATGTGATGAAGAAGAAGCCTTATGAGATGCACATGGAGTATTAACAATCTTAGGTTTGTGTGCATCATAGCAAAATTTAGCAAGGTGGCCTTTACGACCGCAATTGGAGCACTTGTAAACTTTGCTATACAAATGTGCATAGTGTGTGGATGATTTTGTAGCACTAGATTTAGCACACTTGTCCATAAGTTTCTTATGATTATTAATGCATATTTTTAAAGTTGAATCTAAAGATGAAATACTATTTTTCATAAGATTCAAATCTTCATTTTTAGGCACATATGCATTTTTAGAAGTAGAACATAAATAATTATTTATAAAAGAAGCAGTATTATTTTGTATGTTCTTTACTTCTAACATGGCATTATCTCTTTCATGAGTTAAACTAGCAACGTTTGAAGTTAAAGAAACATGATCCAATTTTAATTTTTCATTGTTTTCTTTAAGAATCACATTTTCATTAGAAATAGTTTCAAACTTAGATGCTAACAACTCATGATCGGATTTCAAAATTTCATGCTTGCTTTGTAAATTAATGAAATCATTTTGCAATTTGTTAAAGGCATGTAATAATTTTTCACTAGCACAAGCAAGTTCATCACTAGATAAATCATTATCGGGTTCGAACTCGCAAACCTCACTAGGGCTATCGCCTAGTGCACGTGTGCATGACGCTCCACATGAACTTGAAGCCGGATCCGCCAAAGCTTGTTGGATCGCCTCCAAGTCCCCTTGATGTGCTTCTATAAATATCCATAAGGTGTAAGCACTATCAAAATGAACAAACTTGTTAGACATAGATGAATTAAAAGCATTTTGCAAATATTCTAACAAAATATTGTTCATTGTAAACATACGACGATCATTTTTATTCCACTTGGATTTCTCCAAAATGGGCACAATATAAGCATCATCTATAATTTCCCATAAATCAAAATGTTTAGATCTAACAAATAGTTTAAATCTAACACACCATTGGGCATAGGGGAAATTGTCTAATCTAGGAGCAACACTAGAATCATAGCCTAAACAAGATGCATCATTCATATTCATAATTTGTAAAAATATGCAAGCAAGATGCAAATGCAATCAAAACAAGATTAGCACAAAAAGATAACTTGGATCTTTAACTCAAGGCGATTAGACCTTAAATCAAAGAGCACCAAGCTCTGATACCAATTGTTAGACCCTAGAGGGGGGGTGATTAGGGTCTTATGCTAATCTAATCCGATTAAATGCCAATTAAAAATAATTAACAACTATATTCTTGCAAGATAGGTATACAATCTATTATGGGCAAGAATATGCAATATACACAAAGTGATATATCCTATATGATGAAATATATATGCAAGGATATATAAACTAAGGGTGATATAAACATAAACAAGATAAACAAGATAGTGGACAAAGTGAACAATAGATAATGGCGACAAGAATGATATGAACAATAAGCACAAGTGAGACGCCAAGACAATCACAAACACACAAAGATGATCACGGAGTTCGGACCTTCCGTCCTACGTCTCCGCTCCCCACTCCCGGGGAGAAATCCACTATCAACCGGGTTTTCTACGTTCACCCGAATAACGTTTACACCTCACAGTATCGGTTTTCAACGCTCACCGATCAACGTCACTCCTCACAATCGGTTTCCTAGTTCACCGAAAACTTTCACCCCACACTCGGTTTCTAGCTCACCGAAAACCTCACAACACACTCGGTTTCTAGCTCACCGAAAACCTCACTACACACTCGGTTTCTAGCTCACCGAAAACCTTACAACACTCACAAAGTAAATACAACAAATTTGTTCTCTACAATAGATGAGAACACAATAAAGCACAACTCAATGTTACAATCTCTCACAACCCTAATATACTATGTATGCAAATACAATAAGCTCAAGTGGGTGTGTGTAACAATGAGATAATATAATCAAATCTAAACTCAATATAAAAACTAGCTTTAAAGAATGATAATCAAATAACTAAGCAAATGTAAAGCTAGATAGAGTTTAGAAAACTTCTCCAATAGATGACAAGATGGAGAGATGGAGATTGGAGCCCAAACAAGAAGATGATCTCCTCCACTTGTGAAAACAATCTTCAAACCAAACAAACACTAAAACACACTTAAACCCTTGTTTAAAACTCTTTAAACTTGTTTAAAACATTTCTTGAGTACATGAAAACTGAGATCAAAGAGGGTTTTTATAGCCTCCAAGACCTCACCCAAAAACCCAAACAAAATGACCAAAAAACCATTCTGCAACGGCTCTAAAAAGAGCCGTTAGAACTGCAGCGGTCGACCGAGGAAAATCGCGGTCGACCGCGAGCAAAGAAAGAAGCGGAGAAAAGTTCCAGACAGTTCGTCGGTCGACCGGCGGAAAAATCGGTCGACCGGCGGTACTGTAGCAGGTACATCTGATTTTATAAAATCGGTTAAAAATAGTAAAACAGCTCCAAAAATTATGAAATTTTGAGGGACAGTTCTAGACATGTATAAAAACATGTTAGAGAAAGAATTTCTGAAAAATCATTTCCCAGTTGAGATAAATAAATGTTTGAATACAGATTTACAGTTTCTGAAAAACTGCTGACATACGCGATTTTGTAAAATCAATTGGGCACAGTAAATCAACTCCAAAAATAGTAAAATTTTGAGAAAAGTTTATAAACATATAGATAAACATTTAAAAGAAATAATTTATTAAATATCACTTTTCATTTGTGAAAACTCATCTGTTTTGTAAAAACATACACGAACATGCACGAACGAAAAACATGATTTTGTAAATTCCATTAAACATAACAAATCAATTCCAAACTTGATGAAACTTTACGAAATGTTTATAAACATGAAAACAAACATGTTAAAAAAATAAATTTTCAATTTTCATTTCTCAATTGTGAAAACTCATTATTTTGTAAAAACATGCATGAATATGAATTTGTTAAGAACATGTTTTTGACAAAAAGAGTTTAAACGCATATTGAAACTTTATGAAATGTCTTCATAAACATTATAACACATGAATATAAAGTAAACATGGTCAATAAAACAATATCACAAAGTTTTCTCAAAATAGCTCATTTTGTGAGAAAATCCAATATTGTGTGTGTATATGATATTGAGCTTAGAGTATTAAACACACATAATATAAACCTATACTAAATATACCCAAGCTTGATGAAGGTCTTCAATGAGCATGACTTGGTAAACTTTGCGGAAGAAGCTTGTAATTGGATCTTTAACTTGAATTGAATTTGCTTCACTCCACAATTCCGCCAACCTCCATTTGATATGATCGTTAAGGCTCGATTCCACCCATTCTCCAACAACGTTGTTTGTCTACAATACATAGGAAAATACAAATACTAGACAAACAACATTAGTGGTAAATTGTTTGTTAAACATCATCAAAACAAAGAGGCCAACAATCAGGATTTATATTATTGTTTAAGTACGTTAAGCTCAATTATCTATAGCACAGAATCTATTGGTCTTTATAGTAATATAGGAGTTAAATATATATATATTACATAAGTTTTGGTTTCTATGCATATATATATTTATATATAGTACATACATTAAAGCAGATAATAATGATATAATCAAAATTTAAAGAATTTGGTATCAACTTATAGATTATGTGTTGGGTTTCATGTTTGATCAAATATGAAATCACATATTTCATATTACTATTGACCGGTAATCTAAAATGAACCCACTTCTTAGAAAAGCACGTGATCCAAATGAGGCCGGTCTTAGTCCTAAAGACGATCAAACAAAATAAAAAATAAACAAAAAAAGGCAAAGAAAAAAAACTAAACCATCTTAGGGTCTATCCGGCTAACGGATAATATAAAAATAAATCAACTACAAAATAAATTATAAAATCTCAACTACAAAATAAATGCAAGAATTACAATACAAGAAAATAAATCTAATCTATAAGCATGAAAATTAAATCTAAGGCCCAAGAGAGGGTTCTAGCCTCTTGGCTATTTAACAAAGAAAAATAAAATGCTAACCTACAAGCCATAGAAATAAATTAACTAAAAAAAGAAATAAAAGAGAAATCCCCCAAACCTTCAAATTAATTCTTCATCTTCATCTTCATCTTCATCATCCAACAAGAGAAGCAACGAGAAAATTTAAAGTGGCTGACAAAAATTATTATTATTAATTTTAACAAAATTATATAAATTTCGAAGGGCCTTCATCAATTAAGAGTAGCCCCCTCTTTTAAAAGCGATGCTTACAAAAATCTTTACCCCTCTAACCGCCTCATCTCCTCTAACCTATTTATTAAAACATTACAGTGAATGAGAGCCATTGATTGAAAATTGCTTATCCAAAACCATCAAAAATCCAGTCTTACGATTTCATAACTAACTGCCCGAGGGCATCGCATGCAGCCACATCGAGCCTGCCCTTTCTCCTGTGTGTGGCCCTGCTCCGCAGATCCCTCTATTATTTGACTTTTGGGTTTGGGTCCTTTGGCTTTAGCTTGGACTTTTGCCGGCTTTTGACATTTGGCCTTTTTGGTAATTTCTCTGATTTTTCACTGCTCGCGCTTTGACTTTTTTCTCATTAGAATATTTGAAAGATTTCCTGCTTCATGGGCCTTTTCATCCTTCATTAAATCAAGGGTTTGGAGGAGATTTGGGAGCTTGTTCACGCCCCGGTTTTTCCCAAAACGGTTTTGATAATTGTGGGGACTGCTTGGTTTGGGTCACTGCACAGACATTTACATAGAACGTTCACGATCAAGCATGGCATTTCTTCTGTGCAAAATATTATATTCTTAGTTTTTGGAC
>NC_033798.1:91100043-91159567 GCF_001876935.1 Asparagus officinalis
AAACTACATTACCCAAGCAATCTTGATCTTCAATTAAGCTTGACTTGGTACACGTTGCGGATGAAGCTTGAACTTGGATCTTTAACTTGAATTGACGTTGCTTCACTCCACAATTCCTCCAACCTCCATTAGATATGATCGTTATGGCGCAATCCATCCATCCTCCAACTACGTTGTTTGTCTACAATACATAGGAATACACAAACACTAGACAAACAACATTAGTAGTAAATTATTTGTAAATCATCATCAAAACAAGGAGGCCAACAGTTTCCTCTCCAAGTCTGCTGAGAGGAGCCTCCCATTTTTCAAGACCTTGAGAGGGACCAAGGAGCTGAAGGAAAGCGAGAGTTAGACGGCCGACTACAGCACGACCTTCAGAGACCTTAAGGTATACTTAAGCACTAAGCCCCTATTGAGCTAACTTATAGGGGGGATCTTGTATCTGTACTTGGCTGTCTCCCCCAAAGCCATCAGCTCTGTTCTAGTTCCAGAAGAGGATAACACCCAGAAGCCGGTGTATTATATTAGCCAAATCCTGAAGGTAGGTGAACTCAATTACTCCCTCAAAGAAAAGGCATCCTTCATCCTCATCACCACAGCTAGGAGGCTCCGCTCATACTTCCAAGCGCACTCCGTAATTGTGCGAACGAGTCTACATTTTAAAAAGGTACTCGGCAGCCCTACCACTTTAGGAAGAATGGTCACTTGGTCAGTCAAGCTCAGCGAGCACGATGTACAATTCGAGGTAAATATGACAGTTAAAGCCCAAGTCTTGGCCGACTTCCTCATCTAGTCGACATTGCCCGACAACGAACTAGCGACGCCCTTACCGTAAGCACAACAGGAGCCTTCGACATCCTGAGTAGCCAAGGCGTCTACCCCTCGAGCACGCTGCCCCCTCGAACACGAGTCACCAGAGTTCGCCTCCTAGTGGTTGCTAAAGATGGATGGTTCCTCTGGCGAGGTAGGTGTAGGCTGTCTAAAAATCACAATAGATAGCTTATCCCCCATCAAACACCAATGATGGAAATTACAATCTGACGACTTCCAGAAGGCTACAATTTGAAGACTTTCACGTAGATCGCTGAAGGATACAATTTGACAACCTTCATGACAACCGATGAGAGCTCTAGTTCAACAGCATTCACAATCAACATCGGGAGTTACAATCTGACGACTCGCATATTCTCAAGGAGCCAAGATGAAGATTACAAGACAATGATCTTTGCAACGCTATGACAAAAGAGATTACTTGTTGATAATCTCTCCAAAGCAAGACGCGGAACTCATCACCACGCTCTAAGACCAAAACGCGGAGGTCCTCCCCGTTGTGATAATCTCTTCAAGACAAGACGCGGAGGTCCTCCCCGTGTTACAACATCAAAACGCTAGGGTCGAACCCACGTTACAACATCAAAACGCTGGAGTCGGACCCGCGTTACAACATCAAAACGCTGGAGTCGGACCCGCGTTACAATATTAAAACGCTGGGGTCATACCCGTGTTTTTCAATGCCCAGCGGGTACCCAACTCCGCGTCTCCAGTCTAAAATACGGAGTTAGAGACCTGAACGCCAACATGGGTGTTTGACTCGTTCAAACATGAGCTGAACGGTTCCAAAACCGGTTCCCATGATTTGTGGGCGGTTACACCCCACTTAGGAGTGATTTAAGGGGCGGTTATACCCCCTTAATCCCCTATAAAAGCGAGTAAACTCAACTGAGTTTAAGGTTGGCTTCTTTGGTCCGGAGTTCAAGGCTTTTTCGGCTGGCATTTTCGGATCTGGGACTTGGCAGCAAAGGGTTGGATCTTCTTGGCTCAGATTGACCCTGGAGCTTGGCAGCAAAGAGAGGATCTTCGGAGCATTCTCGGATCTGGAGATCGACAACAGAGAGCTTTTATTTCTTGGCTTAATAACCGACTTTCGGTTCAAATCAACTCTTTCATAGAGTTTAAAACTCGTTCAGAGTTATATCAACTCTTTCATAGAGTTTAAAACTCGTTCAGAGTTATCAACTCGTCCAGAGTTCTAAAACTTGCCACGCAAGTTCTCCACAACGTCAAATCGTGAGGAGGTGATATCGTTCCAGTGAATCAAGACATGCGGATCGTCAACGGAGAGCAAACTCGATGCGAGCATTCGAGGGAGACACTCCATCGCCACCATGAAGAACCCAGATTTAAACAAAGGGGAGAATCAAACTCATTCTCCTCTCTTTTGTAATCGGAATCCAAATTGTAATCGATTTTGAGAGAATACAAATTAATTTTTCTTTCATGTCTTTTTACTACCAATTTTCCTACATACAGTAGGCAGAGGAGCGGGAGTAATCTTGTGCATCCCTGACAGGTCGACGCATGAGCACTCCATCGCTTTTGATTTCTCCACCTCAAACAATGAGGTCGCATACGAAATACTTCTGGTGGGTCTTCGAGTCGCCTTAGCAATAAAGGCTGAGAACCTCTACATTTTGGCCGATTCCCATCCTGTTGTTCATCAAGTGAACAGAGAGTATGCTACCAAATATTCGAGGATGGTTCTATATTTGGAGGCGGCTAAAGAACTGTTAGCCAATTTTATTGATTTCAGGATCGTTCAAGTCCCCTGCGCCCTCAACGCCTGGGCAGACACACTATCCAAACTTAGATAAACCACCTCATGAAGTAATTTTGGGCCCATCTACACAGATACACTCAAGCATCCCAGCATCACAAAGACCTCAGAGGCTGCCATGCAAACCGAGATGCCCTAAGGAGCCCTGTTGGATGGATCTCATCATCCAATTTTTAACACAAGAGACCCTACCAAAGAACACCACTGAAGCCAGTAGTCTGCAAATGAGTGCTCACCGCTATCTCATGCTGGATAACCAGCTTTATCGAATGTCATACTTCAGCAGTAGTGTGGGACCCTACCTTCGGTGTCTTCGGCCATCAGAGGCTAGTTATGTCCTCAAGGAAATCTATGAGGGGACATGTGGTAATCATCTAGGGGCCAGAACTCTCACTCAGAAAGTCATTCGTCAGAGGTACTGTTGGCCCACCATACTGACCGAGTCCAAAGAGCTCGTCTCCTTGGGTGCCAGTTCTTCTTGGTTATTCCGCACGCTACGACCACTGAACTCACCCCCATTTTGAACCCAATTCCATTTTCTCAATAGTGGTTGGATTTGTTGGGCCCTCTCCCACTCGCCTCGGAGCAATGGAAGTTCTTGATTGTTGCCATTGACTGCTTCACAAAGTGGATCCGCCAAGTGGATCAAGGCCGAGCCCTTAACCAAGATTGGTGAGAGTAATGTCACAAATTTTGTAAGGAGGTCCCCTGTCTATCGATTTGGGGTGCCTCTCTCCTTTGTGATGGACAACGACACTCGATAGCGAAGGCTTCCAAAGTTTTTGCAAAGAATGGAACATTCATCTCAAATTCTCCTTAGTCGCACACCCCAAGTGCAATGGACTCGTGGAGGTTGCCAATAAATGCATCCTACACACTCTAAGGAAAAAAATGGATAAGGCGGTCAAAAATTAGGTTGAAAAATTGCCTAGTATCTCATGGTCTTACCACACGATTCATAAGATATTTACAGGGAGACCCCCTTCAGGTTAGCTTATGGGGCCGAGGCGGTCAACCCAGTTGAAGTCGGCATGCCGAAAAGTAGACTGTGATATTTTAGTGAAGACTTGAACTCAAAAGAACTTCGAATTGAATTCAACCTCATTGATGAAGTCCGAGAAAGGGCACTCCAATCTCAGGTCATCAATCAGCAGTTCATTGCCCGGTATTACAATAGTAATGTCCGACCCATGAGATTCAGCGTTAGCGATCTTGTCCTTCAAAAAGCCGTAGTCAACAAGGACAGCAAATGCAGAAAATTAGCTCCCAAAGAACCCTACACGGTCCTTGAGTAATTGCACCCAGACACTTATGGATTGAGAGGCTCCGATGGAAGGATCCTGCAACATCCTTGGAACATCGAGCGCCTCAAAAAATATTTTTAATAATTTTGTACTCAAATTTTATTTATTATAAACCATTTTCTAATCTTAACTCCTATGATGTATTCTCCCTGTGCCTAAACTTAGCAAGAACCTAGAGCTGAGTCTTTTCTTCTTCAACTCCTAAAGACCTTGGCGCCCTCCTAAATCCAGGGCATGTACACTAAGCCATTGGTGTCTCAAGCGAGTAAAGCCAAAGCACTTCGTCAAACCTAAAGCCCTTTGTACTTCTTTAGGGTAAAACCAAGGCACTCCAACCACTTGGTCAGCTTCGACTCCTAAAGACATTGGCACCCTCCTATGTCCAAGGCATGTACATTAAGCCCTTGGTGTTGCAAGCGAGTAAAACCAAGGCACTTTATCGGACCTAAAGCCCTTGGTACCTCTTCAGGGTAAAACCAAGGCACTCAAGCCACTCAGTCGGTTTCAACTCCTAAAGATCTTGGTGCCCTCCTAAGTCCAAGGCATGTACACTAAGCCATTGATGTCGCAAGCGAGTAAAACCATGGCACTTCGTTGGACCTAAAGCCCTGGTACCTCTTCAGAATAAAACCAAGACACTTCAACCACTCGGTCGGCTTCGACTCCAAAAGATCATGGCACCATCCTAAAAATCATCCTAAGGCATTTCACCACTAGCAAAAAAGGTGTAAGAGTGAGCCGTTCGGTTTTCCTCACGAGTATTCGAGTCACGTTAATACACAAAGTCAACTCAGCCTTGCTATCAATTTCTCAGACAAAGCAAAGCCATGGATAAACAAAACCAAACAAAATGGTATATAAATGCACCAATCTAAAAAGACAAACAAGTCTAAGTTTTATTTATATTTTCATGAAATTTACATCATTTACATTCATATCAAAAAAATGGGAGAGAGAAAAAAGATACAAGTTCTATGCCTCTCGGCCTGGGTCAGGAGTAGGACTCGGAAGATCTGCGCTTGGGTCAGGAACTGGACCCGGCTGAGTTGTGATAGAAGTAGCGGGAGGACCAACAGGAGGAGGGACCTCTTCTTGATCGTCTCCTGACTCATCTTCAGAATCCCCATCATTCACCTCCAGCATTATTCCCCCACCCCACGTCTCGATTTCCTTCAAAAAGTCGAGTCAACAAGAGACTTGAGAGGGGTAGAGGCTGTTGGGGAAGCAAGATGGCAAGATAGTCGAAGCCGGCTTTGCAGGCTAATGCCACTTCGACTTTATCCAAGGAGCTGTGGTGATATTTCTCAACCACCTCCTCATTATGCTCCTTTGACTCCAAGAAGGCACATCGAGCCTCCAAGGCTTAGATAGTGGAATGAGCCGTTTGATGCGCTGACTGCTCCTCCTCAAGATCCAGTTTCAAATTCTTGGCTGCCAAGTGATCCGATTGAGTGCTCTCCTATGCCAAAAGCCTATGGAGTTTATCGGCTTCGAGCTCTTCAGCCAAATACTTGATTCGGTCGTCCCACTCAGCAATCCCTTGATGGAGGTGGCTAACCTCATCTTTGAGCTTGGTGATCGTGGCTGAATGCTTCGTGCTATGCCCTTCATCTCCAGCTTCCGACGCCACCTCCCTTCGCTGTTGGCATGCTCAGCCTCTAGAGCAGCGACTCTTCTCTAGGCCGCTTCCTTAGCTGACCTCTCCTAAGCAGTGCCTTCTCGAATTCGACGGGGAGCTTCTGCGCAAAAGCAAGTCGAGAGAACAACTCTTGCTCGAGCAAGGCCCCCCGCCGCAAATAGCCCTTAAGGGATAGGTGCAGGCTGGTGGTAGGAATTTCCCACAAGATCACCTCGTCCCTGGGAAGGGGGAACTGCTCCAATGCCCGAACTTGAGCCATCCTCGACTCCACGATCGAGCTCTCTTTGTCCAGAGGCCTCCTAGGGACGAATCTGTAGCCCTCCTAAAGCTCCTCCATGTGCATAGAGGGCCCTCCAAACTCACTAATCAGCATGGCTCTAAGCTCTTCCCACGTTTAGAGTTCGACCTCAGAGATACGATGACTGAAAGGTCAGTAAGACCACCCTCCGGGGCCGAGGCAGCGTCATCCCCTGGTAAATCACCGATATATTAGAGTGGGGTTGCCTCCTCCTCAATAGCCCCAGACACCTCGGCTGGCTCCTTACCTGACCTATGGGAAGGCTTAGGCAAAAGAGTCAGAATAGTCACCCCATTAGCTTGGATCCTAACATCATCCAGACCATCAACTTGGCCACCCTCCGCTTGTTAGAAGGGGAAGCCTCGTTGGGAGTAACAATCAGTGATTGCATGGGAGGAGGGGTGCTGGTGTCACGAATTGCCCCATTTTTGGCTCAATTGGGTGCATTTGGACTCACTTATTCATGGTTGGGTCCATAAAGATCCTAAGATTTTCTAGAGTTTTCTTGGATAATAAAGGTATGATAAATATCTTGTATCTAGAAGCTTCTAGGAAGTCTCATTAAAATATCTAAAGACCTTTGTAAAAGCTTCTAGAAAGTCCCATGAAAATATCGAGGGAGATATTTTAGGAGAAGAGTCTAAAGACTCAATCTTAACCATTGATTGTAAGAACAATCTAGAGGGTTAATCATAGCCATCCATTGTAAGCTAGCCTTGCCTATAAATAGGGGCTAAGGCATTTCATTTGTATCAAGCAAGAGTTGCTAAGCAATAAAGCAATAAGAGCTTCCACTTCCACTCTTGAGTGTTCTCTTCCCTTCTCTTGAGTGAGTGTTTGAGGGATTAGGCTGACTTAGCCATTCTAGTGAGAGAAAGAGTAACTAAGTGCCGCACGGGTTCGAGTGAGGTTTGTGGTGAAAGAATCAGCCCGTGACACAAGGCGTAGGCATGACTCACAGCGAGCGAGCGAGCGTAATCCCTCCCGCTTTTTCTTTCAAAGCAAATTAGATATACTCCAATGCAATGTCGACCGCGTTGTGGCGTGGTGTGGCATGGTTGAAGAAACCGCAAAGAAATTTGGTGAAAAGCTGACTTAGCCATTCTGGTGAGAGAAAGAGTGACTAAGTGCCGTACGGGTTCGAGTGAGGTTTGTGGTGAAAGAATCAGCCCGTGACGCTGGCTGCTGGCCCTCGGCTGAGTCCACTGGAGTTTAATTGACAGCCCCAATAGGCCTTTGGCCTCTGCCTAACCTCCTCCTCTTCTTATCCAATTTCTCCTTCTTGGCAGTTACACTGGGTTTGGCCAACATAGCCACAATCTCTGCTACCCTCAACCACAGGTTGTTCAACTCCTCAACCGTGTTTGAGTCTTCGTGGTCGAAGCCGGTTCCCTCGAAGTCAAATCCCCCTGCTTCAGTGGATTCTTCTACAGAGGGAGAGCTAGAAGAGCCACCCGCACCTTGTCAACTTTGGTGGGAGGAGCCTTTGATATGATGGCTGCTCAAAGTGAAGACGACTCGAAGAGATTATTCATCTTTCGTGATCCAACATAAGAGTGGATCTTCTTCAACTGTCACCCCTCCTCGGCTAAGAGTATGTGAGGCCTCAACACATCCTTCTTGATCTCTAATCAAGTGGGTCAAGATAGGATAGGGTCGGCTCCCAAAACCCACACAAACCTCTCCTTCCGATCCCTATTGGACTCCGAGGCGTTCGACACCAGCTTATAGCCACAAATGTAGTGTAAGAAGAAATGTGCATCCTTCTTCATCATTTTGATGCCGAAGAGGTTGCCAAGCAAGCGCATGCTTGGTATGATGCTAACACAGACCACCAGGAATCCCACCAAAATTATGATTGCGTTGGGCGTGAACTGCGAGGAAGGCACCACTAAAGCACCACATACATCTTGGATGAAGAGATAGGGAAGCAACCAGAGCCCATACTCCAGATGAGCGAGGTAGACCGGCGATTAGTCTTCACCATGATGATACACCGGCTCATCCCCATTCGGTGTTGACAAAGTGTAGGACTTAGGGAGATCGTAGAGCTCGTAGTAGACTCCGAGCTCTTGGGCACAAATCTTCGAGTGAATAGGCTTGAGGAGATCGATCTTTGGCAAAATCAGGATGGTCGACTCAATCCCGCATGAACGGGTATGATTAACATCGAAATCTGAGTGGACTACACAAAAAACGAAACGTTGCCCTCTTTACTCCATGCCGCTCCGCTTGAAAAACAAAGTGATAGTGATGCACGACATTCAATGATGTCGTAAAAGCTTTTCAATAGCAACCCCTCACATGCCTAATTAAGGCGCCTTGAAACTCACCAATTTATGACTATTTAAAAATACAATCGACACGACCCGTCTAACCCCATAAACCAACAACTCGTGTGGCCAACTAAAAGCATGGTATTAGTCGGCCCTCTATGGAGTCGACTCGAGAAATCAAAGGCACTCATCCTTGGTAAAAGCAAAATGCCATCCGTTGAGCCTGTTCAACTCAACAGCCATGCCAACTTTTATACATAGGGAAATCGCTAACTTGATCGACTTTGACCCAAAGAACATCGCATCAAAAGGGATACCAGAGTGAGGCATCGACATCCACTTCATAAACCCGAGGCATATACCATAGGCCTAACAAGTGATCAAGGTCAATCTACAAAAGGCCGAATCAACTAACAATCAAACTCATAGTTGAGTCGGCTCATCCAACAACATCCAAAGCACACTTCAAACACAACATAGAAAGCAAGTTTATATCTTTCAAAATTCTTACAAAGATTTACATTCATAAGATGTTGCATAGAAATACAAAAATCCTAGGAGGCTAAGTCAAAGAGACTAGGAGAGATCCCTGCCTGCTCTAAGAGTCAAGGGCAGGGAAGCACCGACAGCAGGTTGCGAAGGGGCCGGGTGGATCTCCCACTCATTTTTCTTCTTGCGAGATGAGCCCTTCCCGACCTCCATAATCGATCCAGTGACCTCATCTTTGATCCTTTTGTCGGGGGCCTCGTTGGCCTCGTCATCCGACTCGTTATCCTCTGTACTGCCCGCGCTGAGATTGAGTCCCCCGTCTTGCCTCTCTATGTTTAGGAGAGCACCTAAATAGTTGGAAACTCTTGGAGGGTAGTGGAAGCGACCGAGTATGCCCCTCATCTCGGCTGGGAGCTATTTCTCGAGATAGTCATACCCCATCTTGCAGGATATCCACCTCTGCCTTCCCAAAGAGGCTCTGGCGATACTCCTCAATGATTTTTAATCGATAAGCTTTGGACTCCAATTAAGCAATACGACTTTGGACCACTACTAAGGATTCCTCGTGACAAACACCCTCCTTTTGGAGCATAGTCTGAGATAATTGCTCTTCCTTTAGCTTGTCCTTCACATGTCGAGTAGACTACCACTCGGCCTCGACTTGCACCAAGGCGCGGTCTTTCTCTTGTAGCCCCTGCGATATTTACTCGAACAAGTCTCTCGCCCTCTTGTTGCTTTCCTAAAGTTTGCACTTAAGCCTATTAATCTCGGAGGAATTTTGGATATCCGAGGCCTTCAGGTCCTCAATCATCTTCTCCTTCACCTCCATCTCTCGATGCCAGTTGACCAGATTACTTTCCTTGGCTGACAGTTCCTTAAGAGCTTTCTCTAGGTCATCCCCTACATTGGCCTTTCGCCTCTAACTCTCATTGGAGCTTGAGATAGGAAGTTTAGATTTGCTTCATCCGACCAAATATCTCTTGCTCCATGAGAGCCCCATGAACCATGTAGCTCCGGAGGATCAGATAGGGGCCAACATTGGGGACTTTTTCCAAAAGCTCTTAATCACGAGGAAGCCAGAACTACTCCTTAGCTCTTTATTGAGTGACACGAGACTCAAGAATTAACCCCTCACGTCGAGATGGTGGGCAGGCTGATGGCAATACTCTGAGCTTAGCTCCTGATTATACCGAGGGACGACACCGGAGGACCCTATTAGCAACATCCTCATCCTCTCCTAAATCCCTAACTTGATCTCGTCAACACAATGAGGATACAAATATTCTAGACCTATAGATGGAGTCACCTCCTCTCTAATCGACTCCTTCCCTTGACGACGAGATGACTCGATAAGTGCGGCAGGAGCCCTCTCCCCCCTCTGGGTCTCTTTTCTGACCCTGATTTCCGGTTGATTGGTTTCTTCATCTTCTCGGGCCGAAGGCCCCTCATCTACATAGATGACCTCGGTCTCACCCTCCTCAGTCGTTGTCCCACGCCCTTGGCCGCCAAGCTTCCACAGCCTCTTTTTTATCTTCTCGACTTGAGCGGCTGAGGATGCCAGACCCGTTAGCTTNAGTCACCCTCTATTAGTCCTTGGTTGTGGGAGTCTCACCGAAAATACCAACCACTCGCAAGACAGAACTATCGAGTATATGTTCCATCTTGTGAAAGCCAGCATATGCCCTAATCTGGTCCTAGGCATCCCTCTCGGCGCTCAACAAGTCCCCCACTGTTAGAGTCTCCCTCCTTATTTTGAGCCAATTCGAGCAGCCCAAATCCGAGTCGTTCCTCGAGACCCAGATGAACTTCTCCTTCTAATCCTTGTTCGATATGGGGAGATTGACAACAACTTTGAATCTGCCCACTACATAGAAATGGTAATAAGGTTTTTTCTGGTGCACCTTGACACCAATCAGATAATCCAACACACTCAAGGACGGTTGGATCACCAGCCAATGACAAATCACTACGAACCCCACGAGGGTTGCGATAACGTTGGGTTTCATTTGTACTGGTGATACCCCCAGAACTGTGAAAATGCGACGGAGGAAGGGATGTAGAGGCAAGCATAGGCTGAACTCCAGGTGTTTCAAGTATAGCGAAGCCTTGCTTGCGCCATGGTCATAGACTGCCTCCGACCTCGTTGGTGCCATTAGCTTGTAGAGGTGGGGGATATCAAATCTCCCATGTAGTGATCTAAGTTGTGACATCCTCACCTTTGAGTGGAGCTCCAACAATGGTTCTTGCATGGCATGTAGAACAGGCGCCACCATCGAAATATCCTTAGAAGATCGTCAGAGGAAAATGATCAGAATTCCTTTTCTATTAGGGATTAAGAATTTTTCGGAGGCAGTAAACCTCTCTCCCTTTGTGGTAGTCGTACTTATAGGCCACCGGACCGACAGTTGTCAGAATCCTAAACGGCTGAATCAGTATTTAACCAACGGCCAAGATTAATTCCAAAATTCGAAACGGCTTCTCTGAAATCAAGGCACAGCGCACCTACCTTGGTTAGCCCACAATCCGACGCGAAAAACGAAGCAGCAACAGTTAAAAGATATTCGCTAACATCAGCCATGTCGCATCCGCAGAACTTTTCAATTCCCCTCATTAATGCACATCAGGACTTGACTAGTGTGCAATCTCATTTCACTCGGATCCAGCCTGGGCCGACTCTAAGTGAAAGGGACCAACTGTTATAATCTTCAATTATTAGATAATAATCTCCATTCGGTAGCAGACAAGTGTCCCACATTAGTTGCCTAATTAAATTAGTTTACCACTTCGAGATATTTAATAGTCCCCAAGCTCGGACGTCTCGAAGGGATGACATCTCACGTAACTAGCTCCAAAGGCGGTACGCGTCAACCTCCTCGCCAGATCGACTCCACAAGCGACCTGTACGACCACCTATTCAGCCGGCATCTCACGAAGCCGACTCGAAAGGTGGTACTTCTTACCCCTCTACCCTATGAATAGAAAGGTGATGGCATACCTCAGCCCCCCACTGACAGCTGGTCGCCATCACATTAAATACATAATTAAAATCATCATTTCTCTGCCCTCCAAGATCTTTATAATGCATTGGACCATGTCGGCACCACGTGCCTCCTGTCACTTCACATTAAACGCCGAAGTGACTATCGCCACTGGGTAGCCGGCACCTGTAAAGCTAGTACTGACTCAGCTGTTAGCTCATACTCGGCCGAAGTTACCAAACCACTCCTCTACTAATACTATAATTGGGAAGACTATTCTCAGCACAAAGGTAAGCAATTTTCCTGCTCCAAAAGCTCAGGAACTTCTGTAATTTATTTTTTTCTCCATTCAAGCAATTTACTTACTTGATTGTCGGAGGAACAACCGGAGAACCCAACTCCATCCTCTTACGAGCTCTTATATGTGCAGGGAAGAACAACTCACTCCGAAACTAGACATTTAGAGGAGTTAAAGGACTCCTGACAACCTAGTCCCCCTCTTAATTAGCTGATTGATTATTAACATCAACAAATGGTATGAAGAGATGATGCATCAGAAAAGAGAGAGTTAAAGGCTGAGAAGATGTCATCTTTGATGACCTCCTAAAACTCTTGATAAAAGAGAATTGAGAACCCATCTGGACCAGGGCACTTGTCATGATGCAAACCAAAGACAACTGGTTTGATTTCATCATGAGTGAACATAACATTCAGGGTATCCACCCCCTGAACATGGTTGTGATACAGAAAAGACCAGTCTAATCTCAAGGTAGATTGAGAGGAAGTAGAGAACAAATTGGGGAAGAAATCATAGAAACATTTCTTTTTTCCAAGTTCAGAGGAGATAAGGTTATCATTATGAATGATATTAGGGATGAAGTTCTTCCTTTTGTTGAAGGATGTAGATTTATGGAAGAAATAGGTGTTATAATCTCCTTCTTTCAACCATGTGATCCTAGACCTTTGCCTCCAATAAATCTCCTCCTGTTTAGCAACATGATTGTATATTGTCACTGACTTGAATCTGAGTGAACCAGACTAGAAATAAATATCTTCTTCTTTTGAAGAATCAAGACTGTGGCTCACTCAAACGCAATTCATAGCTTAAAAAAATGTAAATTCATCACTGATTGTGGTTTCAAAAGGAAATTTATTGATTGTGTTCTACTCTCAATAGTGTTTGGTTTGAGATTTCAATTTGTAACTAAATTTTATTGATTGGATTTTCAATAACCTGTGTGCACAAATACCTGACTATAACTGCGCCATCCCATATGTGATGAAGAGTGGGCACAGTAAATTTTCAAAACCTAATTCAGTTGAGGTCCACAACTGGCAGTTGCAAACATATCATCAGGTACATCATCAACTTATTGGGACTTGGACATCGATTATAGTTGCTACCTTTTTGATATACAAATAAACTTTAAACGATAAATCCAAGTGCAACCAATCCCAACAGAAGTCTACAAAACCGAAAATCTCAAAAACAAACGTCTACAAAAAATTGAAGTATATTTGCAAATTACAAAATTTAAAACTGAACAAAGCAGCTGCAACTACAACTGCATGTAACATTAACACAAGTTACGATGCTGGAGGATAGACGATCCTCGATTCTGATCTCCGCAACCCGAAGATCAAACCACAATTTCATAAGATAGAAACCAACACAAGGAGGAAGAAGAAGAAGGACATCGAGTTTTACGTGGCTCGGTCGACCAAGTTTGACCTACATCCACAAGGCAACAATACAAAAAATTACTATGTATACGGGAGAACATTACAAGAGAGAACACTTATCTCTCAAATCTCACATACATACTTAGCATCCACTCATATTCTCTCCAACTTCCCAGATCTCAACTCAAGCTCTCTCACATAGGAGACGCTTATATATAGTGCTAACAAAAGAACCCAAAGGCTCATCGGGCTTATAACCCACCGGATACTAAAACAGATACAAGACAAATACTTACAATTCAATTATAGGCAGACCAATAGCCCTTTGATGAGCTCTTCAATTCTTTTATGAGGTGAATAGGATTTAGGAGGTGAACAGGATTTTGTTTGATAATTAGTAATGGCTAAAGCCCTAAGTAAAGACAGGACATAATATCCCAACAAAATTTCATACATGCACAAAAGAACACTTCTTGCAAGCGTGCGGACTCCCCAGGCCTTAAAAAATAAAAATAAAAGAACTATACATCTACATAAAAGGAGATAGCCAGCTACATCCCAACACAAAATTTCTTCTAATTTAGCTCAACACGAGATCCCCCAAAGTTACATACAACACTTTTAACGGGTAAACCCCGCTTCAAATCTTACTCCTCTGCCTAACTAGCTTCCCCAACGTCTCCTGCGCAGCCAGAGTCTGCGCATGCCTATGCCCAAGCATCACGGTCCGAATACTAATACAAGTCCTGCACAACTCCTCTCCGCTATCAAAATGCCCTCCTCTCAACAACAGCTTCGCCCTCGTCTCCAGCAGCGTCGCCTTCAGCAGCGTTACATCCTGCCACACGTACTCGTCGACCCTCTGCTTCCCCTGCATCTTCTTCTTCCAGCAGAGCGACCCGTTCCCCCAATCCTGAATCTGGGACACGAACGACTTCTCCACCTCCTCGAGCACGTTCGTGCAAACTTTCAGTAGCTCCAGCGCAGAGTTGCACCGAGAAAACAGCATGAACGATCGAATGGCCAATGGGATTGCGGTTCTTTTAATGAAGAGTACCATATCTATTGGCTTTAGTTGGACTATAGGAGGTTCGGATTTGAACCCGAAGACTAGGAATGCTGATGCCCAGAGGTGGTCGGAGTTTAGACTGGCATTCCCGATCTTTCGAACAGCTTGGACTGTGGCTTTGGCTGGTGGGAGGCTGCCGCGACGCTTGGCGAAGGATTGGGTTATAGGGTGGAATTGGATCCAGCAACCGGGTTGTTTCGTTGACCGCCTCGCTAGACCAAGCTTTACTATCATGAGGGCGGAGTCGGTTTCGTTCTTTCGGGTTTGGGGTGATAAGCAGCAGAATTTACCCCATTCAGAGAAATTATTACCTTTTGTTGGTAATTTGTCGGCGGCGGTTGATAACAGTGTCGATGAAATCGGCGCCGGAGCGAACCAAGCGCCAGCAAGAAGCATTCTTGAAGCAAGATTTTGACTAGATTTTGCTCGATCGAGAACTGCGAAGGAAAATACCAAGACTTTGATCAAGAAAGGATTGTTTCGGCTGAATGTATCTTCTGAAATCGAGCATTCATTTAACGAAATCCTTTCGATTGCTTCCAATAAGGCTGAGGGCGATATAAACAACTCAGAAAGCAATGAGCCGATCACCCATAAGCCAAAACTCAATCTCCCCAATCTCTCATCGAATTTTCTCAAGATTTCGAGTTCATCAGATGGGTAATCCTTCTTCTTCTTGCCTTTGAGGAGAATGAGTGAATCAGCTAAAGATAGCGGCGGGAGCTGGATTGGTTCGAAGCTCATCACCTTTGGTAGACGAGTAGTTACAATGACATGAGTTGCTCCGGTGTTTTTGGGGATCAAATCATGGAGGTCTTTACCTTCCCACCATTCTTTCTCTGTTTCAAGATTGTCGATGACTAGTAAATAGGGAACATCTCTGAAGAGCTCTCTCTTCACTCTCTGAAACGCATCTAATTCTTGCTCTTCGAAGCTTCGAATCTGTCCCCTTTCTTTCTCAGCCTCGGCGCTCACATCCAATCCCAAAACCATCGATAAATTCAGTAGGTTTTGTCGAAAGTATCTTGCTTCTCCTCCTACCCATAAGACTTTCTTGTACCTCTGAGAGTATCGATATGCAAACTCCATTGCTAGTTCAGTCTTTCCAATTCCTGCGATGCCATTGATGCATACTACATTGCTGTTTCCATAACCTTTGTTGCCTGCACCCCGAGATTTCTTATGCTTTGATCTCTGCCTCTGCAGGCCTCTCCCTTTGAAATCCATCACTGGTTCAATCCAAGCTTCTAGCGTTGGCTCCTTGCATTTCCTCACATCTAAACTGATGTATTTCCCATTGGTTCTGATTGTATCACTCTCTTCATCGGCGAAACCATCCGAAGATCCATTTGATCCCCCATTTGCAAGAACGGGTTTCGGGTATTCAATCTCTGGACCATCATTGCTGCATCCAAAGAAAGCGGCTTCGATTTCTGTCAGCTCTTTCTCTCGACCAACAAAGTACTTGCTCCTACGAAATGGGAACTCTTCGAATTCTTCAACTTCCCTTTCTGCAATGCTCTTCCTCCCAAGCTTCAACTGCAAAATCCTGACAATTTTCATAACACAATTTCTCCAATTGCTATCATTAGCTTCAAGCTTATACTCACTCCCCAGCTTTGTCAGCCCTTCAAAAGCTTCTCTGCTCTCCTTATCATCCAACCTCTCTTCTATCAGCCTACCAATCTCAGAAATCTCGGTATCGAACAGAACAGGCACAAGATTCTTCTTCTGAGCAAAGAATCTGATCTCTTCAACACTTGCAGGATTCAGAAACGCCGACGGAGTAACCACGACAACCCCAACGGTCGTCGAGCAAATGATCCGGTCCGCAATCTCATGGCTCTGAGTATTTGAGTACTTAGATCGATCAGCGGCGAAAGAAGCTATACCTTGTAGCTCAAGCTCTGATTTCAGCCACTTACAGAATCTAACAAGGTTGAGATTCTGGCCATGGTAGCCAATGTAAACATCACAGCTCCTGAACTTTGCGTTGGAGGAAGGAGATATTGGGGGTTTTGTGAAGGAGACTCTGGGTATTGGTCCTATTGGAAAAGAGAAGGAGATTCTAGGCTTCTGGTCACCTGGGTCAGTGGAGAAATCATAAGGGGGAGTATGAGAAGAGCTTGGGATGTCATCAGAGAATGAGATTGGAGATGGGATTGTGGTTGTAGTAGTACTAGTAGTCGTAGCTGTGGTTGTGTTTGTTCCTGTTGTTGGCAATGGAGGCTCTAAAGCTCTTGGAGAAATGTATGGAGATTGTAATGCAGAGACAAAGGCAGAGGAAGGAGGAGATGGGGAGTTGAGATTGGGGGAGATAGAGATTGAAGGAGAGATTGGGGCTGAGATTTCTCTATTGGTGATGTAGTTTTGAGTTATTTTGATGGTTAGTGGCTTTGTGTCGTTGAGAGTTTCTTCAGGTGCATCCATGAGAGCAAAAATGGGAAATTTGACGGAGGTTTTTTTTCTTTTACCAGCAAAAATGAAATGGAAGAAGAAAGAAAACTCACGGTGTGAAGCGCGAATGCTTTCTCAATCCATGCAAAGATCTCAGCATTTTTCCCCCCTTTGCTTCAGAATCTAATGGAATAAGCTCAAGCACAGAGTTCAACAACAAAACTTTGGCTCAGTGAAGAAGAATAAGGAAAGGTAACAGCACAGAGAGGATTCAAACACCAAAAGTTAAGGCCTTGGTATCAAAAGGAGCAACACAGAGACTGAAAGCCTGAGACCATGAAGAACCCATTAGAGCAAAAACGGCCAAAATGGCAGCAAAACCCAAGCAAAGATTTCTCTCACCATGGGATGAAGAGAAGAGAACGGAGAGAGAGAGAGAGGGGGGGAATCTTACTTAATGCATGGGTTTGATCTGTAAATGAATTGGCTTATTATATATAGTTATATGCATAACCAACAGTTAATAGAGAACTCTGAATGAGGTAATGAATAATGATATCTCCCTGTCATAGCCTTTGTTTATACGTGTGAGGCGGTGGGCTTAGTTTACTATATCCCAGGCTAAAATATTGCTAGAGAGGATGATCCTCCAGTGTGTATTGTGCTTACATGGTAGTGGGCTCTGCATTACAAGGATAAAATAAAATTATTACTTTGAATATTGATATTAACTTTAGAATTATCACGTAGTGAAAAAAAGTTTGCAACACGCCATCAGAAAAATCCAAATTCAAATGTAGGTATATATAATAAGCTGGGGGGAATAAAACCAGCAAAAAAATAACAAGAAAAAGGTATACATAAAAAGTACAAATCTTGATCCAGAAATATGCGCAAGCTAATAGAGCAGACACCCATTTTTATCGTAGCTTAGAGGTTTTAGTACAATAAAATCTTCTTTAAACGTACGGTTGTTTGTTCTGTTTGACCCCTACATTTTTGTTAATTTTACATTGACTCTCAAACCTTCATATTTCTGGATTAGACCCCCAAATCTTCGTATTTGTTTGAAGCCAGAGTCTTATTTAGAACAAGTTAATGGAAAAACAACCAACTTCATGAATTTGAGGATCTAATTTGAAAATATCAAAATTGGAAGTACAATATAGAATTAACAGAGACTTGGGGGTTAATATGATAAAATCCCTAGAACTTCACGGTGGTACTTTGGGGTTGGGGAAAAGGCTAGTCCACAAGGCGTTCAAAATTCACAACAGCTCCTCTGCCTGTTTTAAGCATGGCAGTCTGTGAACTGTGCAAACCTGCCAACTATTTTGGACTTTGTGCCTCTCTCTCTCTCTCTCATATTCATTTGATGGCTGACTCAAATATTGACCAGGCAAAAACCCATGTGGACTCCAAGTGAGGTTAGCCAGTGGAACCCCCACAATTTCAGCTGCAAGCTAGAGAACTGTATTCAGAATTGAGCTCCAGAGGGAATCAATACAAAGTTGCAAGTTGCAGCTAGGGGTGAGCACGGTTCGGTTCAGGTCAATTTTTACCAAAATTTAAACAACCGAACCGAACCACTTACAATTCAAAACCGAACCGAACCATTACAAATCGGTTCGGTGCGGTTCGGTTCGGTTGTTCGGTTCTAACTTCATCAAGTATAACTTCATTTCAATTTATCTTTTATATATTATTATTACCTTATGCCAGCATGTATTTGTTTTTTAACTTCACTTCAATTTATTATTCTTGCTCATGTATGTATACTGTTTTTAAGTGAAGTAACTTGTCCTTTTGGATTAAGTACTAGACTCTGACGTTGTAATTTTTTAGTAACGGACTTGCTTTGTCTTTGTGTAGCAAGCTTTGACTTTGGTCTTTGTAGAGACAAAAAAAGGAGCCGACTCATTAGAACATTGGTTATGTATGAATCAATTCCATGCAACTGCTATTCATGGCGATCGAACACATCAATAAACCCACAAATCAAAGGCACAAATATATTCGGTTGGTTCGGTTCGGGTCGGTTTGAAAAATTGTCAATCCGACCCGAACCGCCTTACTCATAAAACCGCTTTTTTCGGATCGGTTCAGGTCGGTTCGGTCGGTTTTTTCGGTTTGAACCGAACCGTGCTCACCCCTAGTTGCAGCCAGCGTAGTCTTTTTTTGCTCAGAAAGTGTATACTAATTTAAGGAATTAGGCCCAAAATACTTGACATAGATTGGTTGATTAGGCTTCAATAGAGACAATCAAAGCAACTGCTAGGGTTACAGGGCCTCCACTTCTATGCTTTATTTTAAGTTCAAATACTTCTAAAATGGTTTGCAAATTTTACTATTCATCTTCTGCAGGCAAAAGTTGTTGCATATGTAGAAGAAAGTATTTTAATGTGACTCTTCAATTACTGAAGTTGCAAGAGGTCACCGTCAACTTTAATAAGTGAGGTCAAAGAAAATGGAATAAATCAATTTTTTTCTTTATGTGTGCTCTTCAATTTTTTATGTTATTTAACTTCATAAATGATAAGAAGATAGATTGTACAGTTTACCTGCTAGGTTCATTCACTTGACCTTGTCCTTTGAAACAAGATGTCACCCTAGCCCACACACACACACAAACACATCCAAAAAAAAGTTCACTTTAGGTATAAACATATTTTATCTGTGCTTTGAGCATAAAATTATTTACTAACAAGTGGTTGGGCTAGTGGTATGCAATTTGGTCTCAAGACGGGCTCTTGCCTGCCCCAAGCTTGATTAATCTCATCTCCAATGTGGAGGTGAGAACAACCGTGATTAAAAGACCAAAAAAATAGTCAAATATTATTTTCTACCAAAAAACCACTTTTAATTAAATTGATCATATAATTTGAATTTTTTTTGAGTAACGATAAGATTTAGATGATTGTAACATCACATATCCATGGAGCGCATTAATTTTCAGTTTTTATTTAAACAAATTGAACATGCATTAAATTGCAATAAAAGGGCTCATAATGCACACGTATAAGTATATATGAATACATTGTTTAATAAGTGTTACTTTGTTAGAAGACCAAGGCTAGAAACTTTTTTTAAAAAAAAGTTTACGGGGTTTAAATATGTTGTCAATGAGTTACAGTACATACTTATCTATATTGCTCATCTTTTTGTCATCAACATGAAGCACCATCAACTTTCTAATGAAGCCAAGGAAAGGTTCATTCAGCCTCCACACATGACATGACTCTTTATTAAAAGGTTCCCACTTCACAACAATCTCAACCACAAGATGCCAAGGAACAAAGGTAGCATAAATCATAATGTGTAAGGATGCGTACATTGGTGGAGTTCCGAACAGGCCCTTAACATTATAACTCTTATAGATGAATGAAACAATTGATCCTAAATATTTAGCAACAAATCCTTAAAAAAGTTACTAATTAGTTCAGGTTAGTCATGTCTAATGAATTCAACATTGGTAAAGAATTGGTTATATGTTGGAGAGTAGTAGCCATTTTGTGAGTCATATGTGTCTTAAGTATGTGCTAGAGATTAATTAATCATTTCTTCTTCCTAATTTTCTATTTGAATTCATTATGTTCTTTGATATTTTCACTGTTTGACTTTATTCATACATGACCCCCCAAAAATCTTTACATTCTTTTATGATTATAACTCAATCATTCACAAGTAAAACCGACTTGTTTTAAATAGACAACCATAAAGAAATTTCGTCTAGCTGCCAATATCTCAAGATATTCACGATATAAACTTAACAAGGGTAAATTACACCAAACTCTAAGAACTTTTAACGTTTTAGAGTAAACCCCCAATAACTTTTAAAATCTCACTAAACTCCCAGTGACTTTTTTAGAAGCCCCCAATATCTCCTGGGTAAATTACACTACCGCAAACACCTTTCAGTATCCCTTTTTATGTTATTTTGTGGTTCTAATTTATAGGGGTTTTCTGCAAAACTTGAAAACTTATAGCGGTTTTTAGCAATCCCAGAAAAACATTGGGGTTTAGTGCGATTTTGAAAACGATTGGGGTTTTACTGCTAAAATGGTAGAAGTTCATGGTGGTTTAGCCTAATTTACCATAAACTTTAACTATGGGTACCAATTTGCTAGATAGACATGGGCTCAAATGAAACAGTAAAACAGTAGAGGGACCAGTAGAAGGTGATGACTTTATTGTATTTCAATAGCGAAAGCTGATGATACCCATAACTCTGCGGCCGTTGGTGCCCCAAGAAACAGACATCACCCAAAACTTTAGACTAATACTATACTTACATACGTCACATCGTCACTAATTTATTGACCAATACAGCAACAGGGAGAAGAAAAACATAAAGGAGTATAGCTCCACAATAAGCTCAGGTAAAGAATCTAACTCGTGTTACAGAGAGGCTTATCTCTTGATGCGTTTCTTTGGCTGCTAGCCTGCCCTGAGACCAATAGCATGATTCGCCAAGTGTCCTAAAATAAAAGCTAGTGGTGCATTGTGCAAGTCTCACTGACTTGTTTGATTGAGGTTATCTCTTCACTTTTATTACTGGAAACAGCTCAAGCGCAATTAAGCACCGAATGCTAGAAAAACCTTAAAAATACCCTAAAGGCATAACACAGGGCTGCGAGGGTCTGTAACGTGCAAAAAGACTCAGCATGAAAATGGTTCAGAGGACGAGCGAATGATTGTATAGTATTATTATTATTATTATTGGGTCTGAAGTTAGTGTTTGGCTTTCATAAATTTTTTTGGCTGTGTGTTGCAGGTATCCCTCATGTGATCTCAGCGTCTTGCACTGGTGTGAATGCCTATGTACAGAGCGTAGCTGATGGTGGGCACCACTTCAGATGAAGAATAATTGAAGATAGAGAGACTGATAATTAGTACTCGATCCCTCTTTTTCTCTCCATGATACAATTAAATTTGGTATGCATATGGATACTGAAGAAAGACTTCAAACATATCTAAGAGCCATGTAGATCGGCTATTGATCACACCCCTCACACTTCTCCATACGGACGCTAAGGTTTTTAAATTCTGAAGTCATTGTTTGTGCCATCATCTGTGGAAAGGAAAAGGAAAGAAATAAAAAAGAGCTAATATGATTTAAAATAGTGATATATACAAGAGGAAAAAAGAAGGAGAGAAAAAAAGACATGTACCTCATTGGTATAAGACTTTATAGTTGAAACAACCAAATCATCACCCATCACCGTACGAATATGCTTAACTATTTCATGGCAGGTAAAAAATTTTCTTCTATGACATAAACCAAGCAAGTTTTGGGAAGACTTGACCCTCAATGGGGTTAACATCAATAATCTGATCAGTAACATAAGATCTCAACAACAATATACAAGATAATATCACTGTTGAGCGTAGAGTCACGTCCTCATGCCGCGGAAGCGATATAACCTGAGAGAAAGCCTAGGCTTTTGTTGTCACAAAAGCTTAAGTCAACCTCTATATTCCCGTTTCATGAAGGAAACAAGAACAGAAAGTGAAATATCTCAACAAAGTAAAATATACACTCTTCCTCTCATTAGTTCTAGGACTGACTTGTCGAGAGAACCTACAAGCAATAGCCAACACCCATAAAACAGTAAAGACACGAGATTTACGTGGTTCAACAAACCTGTCTACGTCCACGGGAGGGGTGAGGGGAGATCCTACTATGAGGAGAACACTGACGACTTGTACAACCCACAAGCTCGTCTCAAAGAAGAAGCTTTGATTTTTACCCAAAAGAAATTGACCTCTTTCTTGTAAAATCTCTCCAAACTTTCTTTTTTTTCTCTCTTCAAGATCTCAGATCTAGATCTGAAAAAACTCTCCTTTAGATAGCCGCCAAAACCCTCCTATTTTCTCCTCCTCACAAAACCCTAGAAAAAGACTGATATTTATAGGAAATCCGGGCCGGTGTCGAAATCTGGAAACCCATAATCTGCTGCTCCTCCGAGACACAATCTGTGTCTCGTGGACCGCGTGGGTGTGGCCCCTGCAATCACATGGGTGTGGCCCCCATGCCTTCACAATTCTCCACCTCGTACATTATTTGATAAACCTTAAATTTTGGACGAACACCAGAAGAACACCGTAAACATCACCGGCGAGATCTGAAATACCAAACCAGGCCAAACCAGCTGCGCTACTTTACCGCGGCTACCTACGTACCCTCCACCGGGATCAAGCTAACCGTAGTTCAGGATTTGTTCCCTATATAGTCTCCACCTCATCCCATCACCGCCCCAAAGGACCATGCCCTCTTGGGCGGTTCAACACGGGCAGATATGAAGCAAGTCCAAGCAATGCTTAAACTTGCTACCTGTCACCACTTTGGTTAACATGTTCGTGGGATTCTCATTTGTATGCACCTTCATGAGAGAAATATCACATTCCTCTATGACATCCCACACGAAATGATATCTGGCATCGATATTCTTTGTACGAGCATGATGAACTTGATTCTTCGCCAAGTGAATCACACTCTGACTGTCGCACCACAAGTTCACATTCTCTTGCTCAATCCCTAAATCGTCTAGAAGACCCCATAACCACAATGCTTCCTTCACTCCCTCTGCCATGGCCATGTACTCAGCCTTTGTAATAAAAAATATCACTGTAGCCTGCAACATTGATCGCCAACTAACTGGAGCTCCATGTATCATGAATACATAACCAGTAGTAGATCGTTGTCTATCTAGATCGCCCGCATAATCTGAGTTTACAAACCCATCAATCTGACATGTCTTTCTACCAAAACACAACCCCGTATCAACAGTACCCTTCAAGTATCTTAGGACCCACTTTACCGCTTCTTAATGTACCTTTCCCGGATTCGCCATGAATTTACTGACGACACTGACCGCCTGTGAAATATCTGAGCATGTACACACCATTACGTACATTAAACTGCCAACTGCACTAGCATAAGGGACACGTTCCATATGTTCCTTCTCTTCTACTGTAGTGGGAGATTGTTTACCTGAAAGTCTGAAGTGTGAAGCCGATGGAGTCACCACTGACTTTGCACTCTGTATCCCAAACCTTGCGATAACCCGCTCTATGTAGCAATTCTGACTCAAGAACAATCTCCGATTCATCCGCTCTCTTCTAATTTTCATACCCAGTATTTTCCTTACAGCGCCCATGTCCTTCATCTCAAAGTCTTTACCAAGTTGAGATTTTAGCCTATCTATCTCCACCCTGCTCTTAGAAGCAATAAACATATCATCCACATACAAAACAAGATAGATATAGTCACCTTCACGAAGCTTCCGAATGTAAACACAACAATCATAATCGCTTTGGAAAAATTCATGTTTCAACATGAAAGAGTCAAATCGCTTGTACCACTACCGAGGAGATTGCTTCAGTCCATAGAGTGACTTCCTCAAGCAACACACATGATTCTCCTTGTCCTCAACCTTGTAGCCCTTAGGTTGATGCATGTAGATCTCTTCATCCAAGTCTCCATGCAAGAAGGCTGTCTTTACATCAAGTTGTTCCATCTTAAGATCACCATGACAACAATACTTAACAGCACACGAATAGAAGTGTGTTTCACAACCGGAGAAAAGATCCCATTATAATACACACCCTCTCTTTGTGCAAACCCTTTAGCCACTAGTTTTGCCTTGTACCTTGTACCACCGAGCTCTGAAGGATCTTCCTTTCTCTTATACACCCACTTACAATCAATAGCTTTTCTTCCTACGGACAACAGGACTACCTCCCATGTTTGGTTCTTCTGAAGAGATTCCATCTCCTCCTCCATCGCAGCCAACCAACTCTCACTATATCTATCCCGAATAGCTTCCTTAAAGGAGACTGGCTTATCATCCTCCACCGAGGATGCGTATTCCACCAAATTAACATGCCCATAGTGCTTTAAGGATTGATCAGCCCTCAGCTTCAGTATCTACTTGTATGCTCACCTTGGCCTAGTGGAAGCCAAACTATCCTCAAGTTGTTGTTGTAGTGCTTATGTTGCTGAACCTCCTCCTGCTCAATCTTATCATATACCTGGCTCATCATCTACCTGATTTTCCACTTGAACATGACTAGAACCTATTGGTCTTTAGGTTCTATCTCAGTAACATGGGTCTTTGAAGTCCCAACAGTCCCAACACCATCATCCTTGGGTGCCTTAGCAATCATGAATTTCTCATCAAATGTAACATCCCTACTGATCACGAACTTTGAATCTTCCATACACCAAAGACGATAACCTTTTACACCCTTTGCATAACTCAAGAATATTACCTTCTTGACCATCGCATCAAGCTTTCCCTCATTGACGTGATAATAGGAGGCACACCCAAAAATCCGTAGTCTCTCATAATCTGCATGCTCCCCTGACCACACCTATAGGGTGTATCACCATCCTATGTAGAATGTGGAGAATGGTTCATAATATAACAAGCTGTAGCCACCGCTTCTGCCCACCATTCCTTGCCCAACCAGCATAAGATCGCATACTCATTGCTTCCCGTAATATTCAATTCAGCCTCTCCGCGACCTCATTTTGTTATGGTGTAGATCTGACTGTCCAGTGTCTAGCAATGCTCTCCTGATCACAGAACTCCTTGAAAGCACCATCTGTGTATTCTGTACCGTTATCAGATCTTAGTATCTTTAATTTCTTCTCTGTCATATTTTCAACCATCGCCTTCCACTTCTTAAATGTCTCGAATACCTCATTCTTATGCTTAAGAAAATAAATTCAAGCATACCTTGAATGATCATCTATGAACAATACAAAATACCTGGAACCACCCTTGGAAGTTGTCTGAGCTGGACCCCACACATCTGTGTGCACATAATCTAATATATCTATGCTCTTGTGATTGGTTTTTAAGAATTGGACCCTGTGCACCTTCCCGTACACACAATCCTCACAAAAATCCATGCAAGGTTTCTTTAGATTCTTCAGCAAACCCTCTTTACCAAGCAAATCGAGACCCTTCTCTGACATGTGCCCAAGCCGCCTATGTCATAACCGTGTGTGCTCACATGGGTCTCCACCACTTCCTTCAGTTCCAATCGATGTATCTCCCATCACCATCGTACCTAAGAGCTTGTAGAAATTACCGTGACAAACACCTTTCATCACTACTAGGGAACACCGAATAACCTTCTTCACTCTGTTCTCTATAATAATCCTACAACCACCGGAGTCCAATGCACCAACTGAGATAAGATTTTTCCGTAAGTCGGGAACGTGCCTCACATCCGTTAAGGTTCGGACAACTCCATCATGCATCTTGATCTTGATATTACCTAGCCCCACTATTTTACAAGTATAGTTGTTCCTCATCAGTACGGTTCCATCATCAATGCTTCTCTAGGTAGTAAACCACTTCATATTTGGGCACATGTGGTAAGAGCAACCTGAATCAAGAATCCACTTCCTAGAGATATCCTCGCCACCCGTGATGACATAGCATTCATTCTCGCTCCCTTCCTTTGAAACATAGCTCGCTTCTTCATTGCTTTCTCTCCTCTCAGTCTTATTGTTGTTCTTCTTTCCACCTACTCTCTTATTTGGACAATCAACATTAAAATGCTCAACTTCACTGTATTTGAAACACGTTCTTCCCGCAAGAGGTCGATTTAGATCTAGACTTTCCCCCTTACCTTTTCCTCACTCATTGCTCCTTCCTCTAGCAAACAATCCCTGCACTTGTTCTTTACTACCACCAGTAGTCATGTCACTGGTTGTAATCTTCCGAAGGTCATCCACTAGAAGTGTTATTCTAGTCTCATCCATCGTCAAATTATCTCCAATAAGCATCAGTGTTTGCACCAGGTTCTCATAAGACTTAGACAGAGATAGAAGTAATAGAAGCGCATGATCCTCATCTTCAACGGTCACGTCTATGTCCTTTAAGTCTGATATAATCCTGTCAAACTTATTGATGTATTACCGGATTGATGAGCCCTCCTCCATCTTATAAGTATACAATTTGGATTTTAAATAGATCTGGTTCATTAGACTCTTCATCATGAAGGTGCTTTCTAACTTTGACCACGCGCCCGCAGCTGTTCCCTCTCAATCTACTAAGAAAGCTACATTCCTTTCAAGGCAAAGGATAATTGACGCTCTTGCTTCTAGATCTAGCTCCTCCTAATCCTCATCAAACATATCCTTATGCTTCTTCTCTTTTCAAGCCAAAGCCTTATGCAATTTTTTGCGAAATCAATGAGTTTTTTATCTGCATCCTCCAATAGAAAAAATCATTCTTCCCATTGAACTTTTCAATCTCATTCTTTCTAACTTTAACTATTTTGCTAGCTGCACCATCCTCCACTTGTATTAATAAATCTGCTTCTCTAAAAAAATTATTGAGCACCACCTCAAACTAGAAGCTATACAACTCCCAATCTGAATAACATCTATGATACCAATTGTTAGGCGCAGAGTCACACCCTCACACCGCAGAAGTAATATAACCTGAGAGAAATCCTAGGCTTTTATTATTACAAAAGCTTAAGTCAACCTCTATATTCTCGTTTCACGAAGAAAATAAGAACAGAAAGTGAAATATCTTAACAAAGTGAAATATCTCAACAAAGTGAAATATACACTCTACCTCTCATCAGTTCTAGGACTGACTTGTTGAGGAAACATATAAGCAATAGCCAACACCCAGAAAACAGTAAAGACACATAATTTACATGGTTCAACAAACTTATCTATATCCACGGGAGGGGTGAGGGGAGATTCCACTATGAGGAGAACACTGACGACTTGTATAATCCACAAGCTCGTCTCAAAGAAGAATAATTTTTACCCAAAAAAATTGACCTCTTTCTTGTAAAATCTCTCCAAGCTTTCTTTTTTTCTCTCTTCAAGATCTCAGTTCTAGATTTGAAAAAATGCTCCTTTAGGTAGCTGCCAAAACCCTCATATTTTCTCCTCCTCACAAAACCCTAGAAAAAAGACTCTTATTTATAGGAAATCCAGGCCGTTGTTGAATTCTAGAAACCCAAAACCCGTTGCTCCTCTAAGACACAATCTGTGTCTCGTGGAAACCCGCATGGGTGTGGCCCCTGCAATCACGTAGGTGTGGCCCCCACGCCTTCACAATCACATAGTAACAAAGTAGCTAACAATTAGCTTTACACTTTATTATGCCCCCTCAATCTAGATGTGAGGAAGCATAGTCACATTGGAACAATGGAACTAAAAACTCTATGATGACAAGCCCTTAGTGAATATGTCAGCTACTTGATCTTGAGATGGGATATATCGCATGACAACATCACCAGATAAGACCTTTGTGCGGACATGGTGATAATCAATGTCTACGTGTTTTGTGCGCGAATGAAGAATAGGATTGGCAGCTAAGTATGTGGCACTCAAGTTGTCACGATACACCATAATAGGATGTTTCAAGTAAAGACCCAAATCACAAAGCAATTGTCTAACCCAATGTGTTTCAACGACGGCATAAGCTAGATGTTGGATTTAAATCTAATTAAATCTATTTGTGGGCACATATGTTACATCAGTGTGTGTTGCTATCTTTGCAATTGACCCGTATAAAGTGATCAATCAGGTAATTGGGTCAATGGGTATTTAAATATGTCATGGGCTAATTGTGCAGATACCAGATTGTAATTCTAATTTAATGAGGGGCTAAATTAGAAAATTATAAGTCTATATATAGGGATTATGGTTCCTAATCTGAGATTAAGATTCTCTATTCTCTTATTCCCATCTAAAGAGATTCTTAAGGAGAGACCCTCAAGATTAGAATATCATCGAAACCCTAATTCAGATTCGTACAATGGATTCAAGTATAGCTTCCGGTCTTGTTCTTGTGATTCTTCTCTTTGAATTTAATCACGGTTCAATAGTTAAACAAGTAGTATCAGAGCCACCGTGATTATTTCTTAGGGTTTTAAGATGAAAATTAGGGATATTTTGATCTTAATTTGTTTAATTAAGCACTGTTGCACGGATGAACAGTGCAAAAAATTTCCTGTTCTGCTTCATTTTTTCTTCGGTTGTTTGGATCTGGATAATTTCATGAATCTGGATCAAATTATTAATAAAAATTGAGTGCAAAAGATCAATTTTATTTGGTTTGGCCGACGTTCACTTAGGCTCCTCACCGGCGATGTTTTTGCTGGTGGCCATCGCTGTCAAATGAAGACAGCGATGACAGCATCAGGAAACCCTATGGTTTCAACCCTAGGGTGCAGGAGCCCAAGCGACGGTGGCGGCAGTTCATAACGAAACCCTAAAGGGAATCATGCATGAGCCCAAGTGGTGGCGGTTTCGAAACACTAAGGGGTGGAGAAAATCGTGCGGGAATTAGGGCTTGAGGATTTACCTGAAATCAGGCGAACCTCATCAGCAATTCTGCATGCGAGGTTGAATGTTCAATTCAGGTGAGCCTCGATGCGGTTTGAGAGCTTTGAAATTTCAGACGAACCTCGTGTTCGATTCAGGCGAACCTCGGTTCGAAGTCAAGCGAACTTCATGTTCGCTGCGGGTGAGCTTGGTCTCGAACATCAAGCGAACTTCGTGTTCGCTACGGGCGAGCTTCGACTCAATTCAGGCGAGATCTCGAGTCTTATTTCAGGTGAGCTCGACGACTAATTTAGGTGAGCTTCGGTCTTAGGAGAGATCGACGTTCAATTCAGGCGAGATTTCGAACCTCACTTACAAGCGAGCTCGAAACCCTCAATTTCAGGCGAGCTTTCAAATTCTTGAAGGTGAGTATAAGAATTTCTGCCGGCCAAATGAAGGCTGTGTGCAAAGTTTCGTGAGCTTTTTTGAGTATTCGTCAGTGGTGTTAGGGCACAAAAGCCCACTTAAGGAATTTATTTGGATATAGGCCTGTAGTTGGGCCAATAACCATTTAAATTAAGGATTAATTGAATTCATCAATTAATTTCTAAGTTGTGGGCCTTAATTCGTTATGGACCCCTATTAAGCTATGGATTATTTGATTATTAATCAAATAAATTTGAAGTTGTAAGGCCTTTATTTTTAAGAGCCTTTCTATGCTTAAATTGAAATAGAGAAATCTATTTTAATTGCTCAAGTAAATTTTAAATTTTCATTTAATTTAAATTGTTTAATTTGAATTAAATTTGGTAGTTAATCAATTATTTAATTCAAATATTATGACATTAAGGTATCAATTTTTTGTCTCTCATTCTAAATGATTAATTGAAACAAGAAGTTGTCAAAGTAACGTCTATTGTGTAAATTGTTCATGATGGATATTAGATGATTGTGTGTATGTTTTCATGTAAATATTTAATCAGCCCAAAGGAAGGTTAATATTTATTTAGACTGCATATACATCTGTGATGATAAATTTGTGACAATTATAAGGTTTACGTGTGCATAATAAATCGATCCAAAGAGAGTTTCATTGTTTGACATGAGTTATTATCAGTGTTTGATCATTACAACAAGATATCACTTGCAATTGATATTACTGTCCAAAGACTTGATATTAATATTGTACCAGATATCTTAAGATGAGATTTATCATTATTTAAATTTTATTAATTACTAATTATGGTTAATAATGTTAAAATATTTTTGTTTATTTCAGCTAATGCATCTGCTATAATATTTTTTGCTAACATCAATTCTATTCTCATGCTCAATAGGACAAATTTTAACGTTTAGGAAGATAACATTTTAATTGTTCTTGGCTGCATGAATTTAGACATTGCATTAAGGACTGAACAACTCCACCCTCTCAAAGAGGATAGCACTCCTAATGCAAAGAAGGAGTATGAGAAGTGGGAGCGTTTAAATCACATGAGTCTAATAATCATTCAGCGCGGCGTTCCGGAAGCCTTCAGGGGTATAGAATCCGAAGGGATTACTAAGGCCAAAGATTTCCTTGCTGAAATTAAGAAGCGTTTTGTGAAAAACGATAAGGTAAAAATAATCACACTTTTAGCTCGCTTGATTTCGATGAAGTATAAGAGCAAAAAAAATATCAGGGAGTACATTATGAAAATGTCTCATATTGCTTCAAAACTTAAAGCACTTAAACTCGATCTTTGTGATGAGTTATTGGTGCATCTGGTTCTGTTGTCTCTTCCTGCACAGTTTAATTAGTTCAAGGTCAGTTATAACTTCTAAAAGGATAAATAGACTCTAAATGAGCTTATTTCATACTGTGTGTAAGAAGAAGACAGATTAAAGCAAGATAAGACTAAAAGTTCTCATTTGGCTTATGCCTCTAAAGATAAGGGCAAGAAAAGAAAGAATGATAATGAAGCTGCTAAGGCTCCAGTTCAGAAGAAACAACATAAGGATGATCAAGGTTATTTCTTTTGCAACAAATCTGGACACGTAAAGAAGGATTGTATCAAATATCACGCCTGGCATGTTAAGAAGGGTATGTTCCTTACTTTGGTCTATTCTGAGGTTAATTTAGCTTCAGTACCTAGAAACACTTGGTAGTTAGACTCTAGTGCTACTACTCACATAAGTGTTTCTATGCAGGGTTGCCTGAGCTACCGAAAGCCAAGTGATATTGAAAGACACATCTTTGTGGGCGACGGATAATCGGTAGACGTGGAAGCAATTGGGCATTTTAGATCGCTATTAGGAACTGGTTCATATTTGGATTTAAAATATACTTTTGTAGTACCGTCTTTTAGACATAATTTGATTTTTGTTTCTGTATTGGACAAATAAGGTTATTCTTGTTCATTTGGAAACAACCAATTCAGTTTATCTTTTAATTCAAATGTTGTGAGAACTGGTTACTTGAGTACTTATGACAACCTATATTTGCTTGATACAATTGCTTCTTATAATGAATCCTTGCATGTGGAATCACATTGTACTACGCATAAATTAAATAAGAAAAATTTAGCGATATTATGGCATAAGCACTTGGGTTATATCTCAAAATGTAGAGTTGAGTGTCTTATGTCTGATGGTATTTTGGATTCCCTTGATTTTTTTTTGATTTTTACATATGTGTTGAATGTATTAAGGGAAAACAGACCAAAGTTAAGAGATTAGGTATCAATAGATCTTCAGAAGTTTTAGAATTGATACATACAGATATTTATGGGTCATTCCCTACGACATCTTGGAATGGTCAATAATATTTTATATCATTCATAGACGATTACTCACGTTATGGGTACCTATATCTCATTCATGAAAAATCTAAGTCATTAGATATGTTCAAAGCTTTTAAAGCTGAAGTTGAGAATCAACTCAACAAAAGAATTAAAACCGTTAGATCTGATCATGGTGGTGAGTACTACGACAGATATGATGGTTCAGGTGAACAACGTTCATGATCATTTGCTAAATACCTAGAGAAATACGGTATCGTCCCACAGTACACCATGTCAGGGTCACCCAGCATGAATGGTGTAGCTGAAAGACGAAATAGGACTCTTAAGGATATGGTAAGAAGTATGATTGCTCATTTTTCTTTACCAGAGTCACATTGGGGAGAAACATTAAAGACAACATCTTACATTCTGAATAGAGTATCAAGTAAAGCAGTTGTTAAAACACCTTATGAGCTTTGGACTGGTCGAAAGCCCAGTTTAAAGCACTTACATATTTGGAGATGTCCAGCTGAGGCAAGACCTTATAGGCCAAATGAAAAGAAATTGGACTCCAAAATGGTAAGCATCTACTTTATTGGTTACTCTGAACGATCTAGGGGCTATAAGTTTTATCCCACACTCAGGAATATTTTTGAGATGGGAACTGCAACATTCTTTGAGGATGTTGAGTTTTAGGGGAGAAATAAGGTTAGAGACATTATCTTTGAGGAGGAATAAGCTTCGGAGCCAATCCATACTGTTACTTTTGACAATATTCAAGTTTATATACCTGTAATTGATCAAGAAATAAATCTGAAACCTCAAGAAGACAATGTTGAACAACTCCATGTTTCAGAAGAATAAACTCAACAACCTCAAGAACTAGTTCCATTACGGAGAACCATGAGAGAAAGGAGAAATGATATTCCGGATGATTATATTGTATTTCTCTAAGAACATGAGGAAAATAATGGAAGGTTGGAAGATGATCCAATAAACTTCCTTCAAATCATAAAAAGTTCTAACTCTCAAAAGTGGATTGATGCCATGAATGAAGAGTACAAGTCTATGTAAGACAATATGGTTTGAGAACTTGTCCCGTTGCCAGAAGGTGCAAAACTAATTGATTGTAAATGAATATTTAAAACTAAGCGGGATGCAAATGGTAATGTGAAACAGTATAAGGCATGTCTTGTAGCTAAAGGCTTTACTCAAAAGGAAGGTATTGATTATACAGAGACATTCTCTCCGATTTCATCGAAAGACTCTTTCAGAATAATCATGACACTTGTTGCACATTTTGATCTTGAGTTATATCAGATGGATGTTAAGATTGCATTTCTCGATGGCGATATTGATGAGATGATTTATATGGTACAACCAGAAAACTTGTGTCAGGAGATCCGAAGAATATGGTTTACAAATTATGAAAATCCATCTATGGACTTAAGCAAGCTCCTCGTCAATGGTATTACAAGTTTTAACAAATAACTATCTCGTTTGGTTTTGAGATGAATATTGTTGATGACTGTGTATATTTCAAGTTCAGTGGGAGTAAATATATTTTCCTGGTCCTGTATGTCAATGACATATTACTTGCCACTAATGATATAGACATGTTGCACGAAACCAAGAGATTTCTAACAAAGAATTTTGAGATGAAAGATCTTGGGGACGCCTTTTTGATATTAGGAATCTAGATACATCGAGATCGTTCTCGAGGTATACTTGGATTATCACAAAAGAGCTATATCGATAAAGCACTCAAAAGATTTGTCCCGTTGCTAAAGGAGACAAGTTCAGTCTTAATCAGTGCCCTAAAGGTAACCTTGAAATTCAGAAAATGCAAAAGATTCATTATGCTTCGGCTGTAGGAAGTCTAATGTATGCTCAGATGTGTACGTGTCCGGGTCTTGCATACATTGTTGGGATGTTAGGCAGATACTTAAACAACCCTGGTATGAATCATTGGATAGCAGTCAAAAGGGTTATGAGGTATCTTCTAGAAAATAAAAGATTATATGCTCATATACAGAAAATCAGAACAGTTAGAGGTCATTGGGTACTCTGATTCTGATTTTGCTGGATGTTAAGATAGTAGAAAGTCTATATCAGGCTACATTTATATATTAGCAGGAGGAGCTATAAAATGGAAAAGTATCAAACAGACACTTGTAGCTTCTTCCACTAGGGTAGCAGAGTTTATAGCTTGCTATGAGACATCCAATCAAGGAATATGGCTGCGAAATTTTGTCACTGGACTGCGCATTCTAGAAAATATTAAAAGACCACTAAAGTTATTTTGTGACAATAAATCACCAGTGATGTATTCCAATAACAACAGGAGCTCGGCTAAGTCAAAACACATTGATATTAAGTTCCTAGTTATGAAAGAAAAGGTACAGAGTGAATAGATATTCATTAAGCATATTGGGACAAACTCCATGATAGCAGATCCTCTTACTAAAGGATTACCACACAAGATCTTTCATGAGCACACTACTCATATGGGTGTGGTATTATTTGAGGATATCATAATTTAGTGAGAGTTTGAAATTTATAGTGTTTTATGTTTGGTTGTATTGCCTGATCAGAATAAAGTATTTAGTTCATACACTTCGTTACATTATGTTTGAGGTTGACCTCACTAAAGCTTAAGGTAGAGCCAGTTAAAAATAGACATGTACTGATCACATTGCATGTAATTTTTCGTGCTGCACATCCATGATTAATCTATGTCATTTGATTATATTGGTATATGTGACCATTGATGGGTTTAGTTATGATAAATGTGACAAAAATCACTTTGACGCTATATTGATATACTCAATGGAAGAGATTGTTTGGAAATACCCTTATCAGTGATAGCTATTTTTGAGCTCATAAGGTTATACACACTATAAGAAAATATATGGTGCCCAAGTGAGAGATTTTTGGATTTAAATCTAATTAAATCTATTTGTAGGCACATATGTTACATCAGTGTGTGTTGCTATCTTTGCAGTTGACCCATATAAAATGATCAATCAGGTAATTGGATCAATGAGTATTTAAATATGTCATGAGCTAATTGTACAAATACCAGATTGCAATTCTAATTTAATAAGGGGGTAAATTAGAAAACTGTAAGTCTATATATAGGGTTATGGTCCCTAATCTGATGTTAACATTCTCTATTCTCTTATCCCCATCTAAAGATATTCTTAAGGAGACACCCTCAAGATTAGAAGATCATCGAAATCCTAATTCAGATCCGTACAATGGATTTAGGCATAGCTTTCGCTCTTGTTCTTGTGATTCTTCTCTTTGAATTTAATCACGGTTAAATAGTCCAACACTAGAGTCATATACTTTGCCTCAGTACTAGATTTGAAGATTGTTGGTTGTTTCTTCGCACTCTAGGAGATGCAATTAGAGCCAATATACACTGCGTACCTAGTTGCGGAGTGAAGTGTAATAGGACAACCATCCAATCCACATCAGAGTATGAAATTAACAATTTGGTAGAAGAAGGGCGCACAAGGATCCTAAAATTAGATAACTGCAAATGCGTTTGAGAATGTGAGGAAGGGTAGTCCATGGAGCATGAATAAATTGACTAAAAATACTAACTGCATGTTGACAAAAACAGAATGCTAATGAACACAAACAGATGACAGAAACGTGCAGGTTTCTGATTGCTGAAGAAGAGGAAATAAAACAAGAACAGATTGAGTTTTTCTATCAACACTTAATCATATATTTTCCTTCTCTCTTGTTCCTCTTAACCGAGTACAACTCTATATATAATCTCTGAAAAAACAAACTGTAAACAGAAAACTAGACTAAACAGAATTCTAAAACCTGAAAACTAAACAGAGTTCTTATCTCCAAACATCTTAAAAATAAACTGACAGTGTTTGAGTTTATCCTTTAACAAATTCCTCCCTTAAACTCAAACATTTTCCATCCTTCATTCCAATCATCATCTTACAGTTTTCAAAAAGTATTGTTGGTAAAGGCTTTGTAAAGATATCCGCCACTTGGTCCCGACTCGCAACATGACTCATTCGCACATTACCTTCCTTCACCTGTTCTCGAATAAAATAAAAGCGAACATCTATATGCTTACTCCTCTCGTGGTGCACCGGATTCTTTGCCAACTCAATTGCCGATTTGTTGTCGACTCGTATTTCTGTTGCCTCGTGTTGCTGGAGTTTTAGCTCGTAGAGCAAATTTCTTAGCCATATTGCATGGCACACACACCAAGATGCTGCGACATATTCTGCCTCACATGTTGACAATGTCACTATTGGCTGCTTCTTCGAGAGCCATGTGAAAGCCGTGTCTCCCATATAAAACACATATCCTGATGTGCTTTTCCGATCATCTATATCTCCACACCAATCACTGTCGGAGTAACCCAGCAGTTTATATTCGTTTGTCTCTGAGTAGAGTAACCCGAGTGACTCTGTTCCCCGAATATATCGAAGAATTCTCTTAATAGCCTTCAAATGCGAGTGTTTCGGCTCCTCCGTGAACCGACTCACTATGCCAACACTGTATGCAATGTCCGGCCTTGTACATGTGAGATATCATAGACTCCCAACCAAACTCCGGTATTTGTTTGCTTCCACTCGATCTCCTCCATCAAACTTAGAGAGTTTTGCACCGAGTTCCATTGGTGTTGCTACTGGGTTGCATTCTTCCATCTTGTTCTTCTTCAAAATGTCTTTTGCATATGCCTCTTGAGACACAAATATTCCAGATTTTCCTTGTCTAACCTCAAGACCAAGGAAGTATTTCATCAACCCCAAGTCTGTCATTTCGAACTCCTGAGTCATAGCTTCCTTAAAATCTTTTATCATCTCCTCATTATTCCCCATAAATATAAGATCATCAACATAAAGAGCAACAAACAACAGGTTACCTTTTTCTTTCTTCACGTACAAAGCATGCTCGTAGGGACACTGTATGAACTCGTTCTCCTTGAAATAGGTGTCGATTCGTGTGTTCCAAGCTCGAGGCGCTTGCTTCAGCCCATACAGCGCCTTCCTTAGCTTCAACACTTTATTCACCCCTCCGGCTTTCATGTACCCAGGTGGTTGCTCCAAATATACTTCCTCTTCAAGCACACCATTTAGAAAAGCTGATTTTACGTCCATTTGAAAGATCGGCCACCTGAATTGTGCCGCTTGGGATATAAGAAGCCGAATTGTTTCCATTTTCGCAACCGGGGCAAACACTTCGTCATAGTCGATCCCCGCCTTTTGTCTATAGCCCTTTGCTACTAGACGTGCCTTATATCTTTCTATCTCTCCCTGGGCATTCATCTTTTTCTTATATACCCATTTTACTCCTATAGGTCGATATCCTTCTGGCAACTCCACCAAGTCCCAGGTTTCATTTCTTTCAATAGCTTTTATCTCTTCATCCATCGCGGCTCGCCATTTCTTATCTCTCACTGCATCTTCGAAGGTGATATTCTCGGCATCTGCCAATAAGCATACCAAGTGTACTTCGTTTGTCGCTTCGTATAGGTCTTGCAAACTTCGCATCCTTGGTTGTCTTGGCTCTTCTTCATCATCTGATTCTTGAGGGGTTGTTAGTTTGATTATTGGTGCAGCGATTGATGATTCTTTTCCTTCCTTTTGCGTCACCTCCTTTTGGCAATTCCAATCCCACGTGCTTTCTTCATTCACCTGCACATCTCGACTCACAACAACTTTATTTTCAATTGGGTTGAATAACCTGTAAGCTTTTGTCTTCTCGTCATAACCAATGAAGACATACTTCTTGCTTTTATCATCTAGTTTGGTTCTTCTTTGATCTGGTACGTGTGCGTAGGCTACACTCCCGAATACCTTTAAGTGTGATACGGTTGGTTTCTGTCCGCTCCAAGCTTCCTGCGGTGTTTTATCCTCCAGTTTTGCATGTGGACAGCGGTTTTGCACATACACAGCACACTGCACTGCCTCTGCCCAGAAATTTTTCGGCATCTCTTTGCTCTTCAACATTGACCGAACCATGTCAAGAATAGTCCGGTTCTTCCTCTCGGCCACACCATTTTGTTGAGGTGAGTAGGGTGCGGTTAAGAATCTCTTGATCCCATGTTCCTCGCAATAGCTCGTGAAGGCGGTTGACATATACTCTCCGCCTCTATCTGACCGTAGAGCCTTGATATAAAGACCGGTCATTTTCTCTACTAACACCTTGAATTTCTTGAACGCCTCGAGTGCCTCAGATTTTTCTTTCAAAAAATAAATCCAAGTCTTTCTTGTGTAGTCATCAATGAAGGTAATAAAGTACCTCTTCTCACTAAATAACTTAGGTGCTTCTCACTAAATGACTTAGGTGTGATCGGACCACATATGTCGGTGTGTATCAACTCGAGAGACCTCCTTGCACGATATTCAGCCTTCTTTGGAAAAGTATTCCTCGCTTGTTTGCCGAGCACACATCCCTCGCAGAATTTCTTGATGTAATCCATGTATGGTAGCCCGTGTACCATATCCTTCTTTGCTAATTCTCTTAGGCCGTCGTAATATAAGTGTCCGAATCGTAGGTGCCATAGCGAGGCTTTATCCTCCATGTTAACTTGCAAGCACCTTTCCTGCACGTTTCTCAAGTTGAGTTTGAACATACGATTCTTGGCCATCTCCACATATGCAAGCAACCGACCTGATTTGTCCTTCAAATGCAACATCCTGTCTTTCATAAAAACTGAATATCCCTTCTCCATTAGTTGCCCCATGCTAAGGATGTTACTCTTCAATTCGGGCACATAATAAACATTCTCAATCGACCCTTCTTTACCATCTTTTTGAAAAAAACAGATTTTACCTCGGCCCTTTACTTGAACCTTCGACGCATCTCCAAATGACACGTGCCCATCCTCTATCTTTTGCATCTCCACAAAGAGGTGTTTGTGCCCGCACATGTGATTACTAGCGCCGGTATCGAGGTACCACACCGTGTCGCTGTCGGGAGTAGTGTCCTTGCACGCCATCATGAGAACACCATCGTCACTTGTTTTCTCTTCCGCAACTAGATTCGCATTTTCTTCCACCTTTTTCTCAGAATAGCAATCCTTTGCATAGTGCCCATACTTGCCGCAGTTGTAGCACTCTACATTTGAATAGCACTCCTTTGCGTAGTGCCCATACTTGCCGCAGTTGTGACATTCCACATTTGAACGATTTGACCGGCCGCCTCTCCCACGACCACGTCCTCGACCACGCCAATTTTGTTGGCTCGGCTGGCCCTTTTCTTCATAATTATTTCCACGTCCGCGGCCTCCACCACGACCAAAACCGCGACCTCCACGGCCACGTCCCCTTCCTCGGTTTTGCTGTGTGTACATCGCCTTGTCCTCCTTGATAGTTGCTTTAGCTTGTAAGGCCTCCTCGTGCAGCTCTTGTTTCTTCTTCTTCTTCCGTTGTTCATGCGCCTCAAGAGAACCAGCGAGATCATCGACAGTCATATCTTCCAAATTTCTCGACTCCTCAATTGCACATACAACGTTCTCGAAATTCTCGGTTAATGACCGTAGAATTTTCTCCACAACCCTTGCCTCGGTTAGGGTTTCTCCGTTGCGTTTGAGTTGATTCACCACTGTTTGCACACGCGTGATGTAGTCGGATATTCCTTCTGACTCCTTCATCTTCATGGCCTCCAACTCGCCTCGAAGAGTTTGAAGCCGCACTTGTTTAACTCGATCAGCGCCCTTGAAGACCTTCTGCAAAGTGTCCCATGCTTCCTTTGAAGTTGCCGCACCAGCAATTTTCTCGAAACCCGACTCATCCACTGCTTGGAACAATAAATAGAGAGCGGTCTTGTCTTTCATACGCGTTTCTTTCAACGCCTTTATCTGATTCACAGTCTGATTGGCCGTTGCTTCCGGCTCTTCATAGCCGACTTCGACTACTTCCCATGCATCTTGCGCACCAAGCAACGCACGCATCTGAATACTCCAGTTATCATAGTTTGTCTTGGTGAGTCGTGGCAACGGTATCTGCCCCAGCGATGTACTCCCTGAATTCACCATAGCTCTGATACCAATTTGACAAAAACAGAATGCTAATGAACACAAACAGATGACAGAAACGTGCAGGTTTCTGATTGCTGAAGAAGAGGAAATAAAACAAGAACAGATTGAGTTTTTCTATCAACACTTAATCATATATTTTCCTTCTCTCTTGTTCCTCTTAACCGAGTACAACTCTATATATAATCTCTGAAAAAACAAACTGTAAACAGAAAACTAGACTAAATAGAATTCTAAAACCTGAAAACTAAACAGAGTTCTTATCTCCAAACATCTTAAAAATAAACTGACAGTGTTTGAGTTTATCCTTTAACACATGTGAGATATCCGGCCTTGTCATGGTCAAGTAGTGCAATGCACCACCATACTACGGTATTGTTCATGATTATTAATTTGGATCCCCATCTGTCAAAGAAGGTAATTGCTTAGGTGGAAGGAGAGTCATTATGGAATTGGCTTGGTGAAGTTGAAATTTTTGTAGAACACCCTGAAAATAATGATTTCGATAGAGATGAAGACCATGACTAGTGCAACGGCCCTCAACGCCAAGAAAAAAAATAATGATTGCCCAAATCCTTCATAGCAAAAACAAAAGAAACTTGTCGGATGAAGGATTGGATCAATTTCTGAGAGCTACCTGTCAAAATAATATCATCTACATAGAGCAATAAAATCATCAGCTCCTTAGCGGAATTGAAAAAGAACATAGAAGGATCATCCTTGGAGCAAGCAAAACCATACCGCAATAAGAAAGAACCGAATCGATGAAACTAGGCACGCGGGGTTTGTTTAAGACCATGAATAGCATGTTGCAACTTGCATACGTAATCATGATGTGTGGGATCAACAAATCCCGATGGTTGATGCATATAAACTTCCTCATTCAAATACCCATGAAGAAATGTATTTTCAACATCTAGCTAATTATGAATTAACAATGATTGAGAAATTGCAATAGAAAGTGCCAATCTAATATTAGTGGGCTTAACAGCTAGATTGAAGGTTTTAGTATAATAAATACTAGCTTGTTGCTTGAAGCCTTGCGCCACTAATCGCACTTTATAGCGCTCAATACTACCATCAGCATTGTACTTGATTCTATAAATCCATTTTACATCCTACCAAATTTTTAGTCGGATCAAGTGGAACTAAGACCCAAGTTTTATCGTCAAGTAAAGCATGAAATTCATCTGTCACGGCTTGATGCCACTTAAGAGTCTTTTAATGCCTGATTTAGACAAGGAGGTTCCATAGAATGAAGGCTAGTTTGAAGAGAGAAAGTGGGTTTGCGTTTGATGATGACATCCTTGAGGTGAGTCACCGTATGATGACTCGAAGGTGCAAGAAGATTAGTAGTATCATGAGGAGAAACATTAGGCAGAGATGTCCTGCAGGTTTTGAAATTTGAGGACTAGGAGTTGGGCTTTCCGTGTCTCGGATTGTCTGCTAAGGTGAAATTGGATGGAGGACTGAAGCGGTGTGATGTTGAGGTGAAGATGGCGTGCCTGAGTCCCTGGTGCAAGAGGTCACACTGGTATTAGAGCACCGTTGCACAACTGTTGAGTTTCTAGTTGATGTACTAATATTGGACAACTAGGCATAGGCAGAGGCAACAAAGAAGGAGACAACTCAAGTAAATTTGATGATGCGCTAGATAGCGAAGAGTTCATGGAAGCTGGTAATTCGCTAGAAAAAGAAAAAGAGGGCTCATCAAAGATCGCACGTCGACTAGTATACGCATGACCTGTAGACACATCAAGGCACCGATACCTTTTGTAGTTTTGGCCATAGCCTATGAAAACACATGATGTGGAGCGTGGAGCTAATTTATGAGGAGCCATCGCAGAGAGATTGGGATAACAAGCACAATCAAATATTTTCATAAATTTATAGTTGCGTGCCTCTTGAAAGAGTTTCAGAGAGAGAGAGAGAGAGAGAGAGAGAGAGAGAGAGAGGTGAAGGTAATCTGTTGATTGTGTAAATAGCCGTGAGGGAAGCATGTACCCAAAATTTAAATATGTGAGCTTGTATGAGTAAGGTTTGGGTTATTTCAGATATATGTTTATATTTTCTTTGAACGAACCATTTTCTTATAGCGTATGCGGACAAGAGAGTCGTAATGAGATGTTGCGTGATGCAAGATAATTTTTCATGAGGTTGTTGTCAAACTCTCATCCACCATCACTTTGAAATATTTTTATTCTTTTCGAGAATAAATTTTCAACAAGAACTTTGAAATGGCAGCAATGAGTATGTACATCACATTTTCTTTGCATAGGAAACGACCAGGAGAAGCAAGTAAAGTCATCCACAAAACAAGGTAATATTTAAAACGTAAGTTTGACAAAACTAGAGAAGTCCAACTATCCGAATGAATTAACTTAAAAGGTTCACTCTAGTACGATGAACTGTTAGATTTGGGGGTGGAAACCAACCTCCGCCGGCGGGGAACGCCGACGAGCTCGAGGATGGCGTAGGCGAAGCTGGAGGGATAGTCCCAGGCGAGCTCGAGATCCGCTGCGAACGCCCACCTGACCCTCGCGTCCAGCAGCTCGACGACCCTCGCGTTCAGAAGCTCGACGAACATCGCGTCCAAGCTCGACGACCCGCGCATTTGGGAGATGCCGACCTCCGTGTCATTGGCGACGCTCGCGTCCAGTTTGAGTGCTGGCGACAGGCTGTCGCCAGCCCACCAAATCCAGCCTATATAAACCCTTGGGATCTAGGGTTTCGGTGCCGAAGTTTTTCCCCCTCTTCCGACTTTTCTTTCTGGCGGCGGAAACCCAAAACGTAGCTGCGTTTTCCCCTTTTAAATCACAGCAGTGATTTTAATTTTCATCTCCAGCTCTCATTGTTACTTTGAGGGGAGATTAACAAAGGGTTTAAGGAGAGAGAGAGTTTAAGAGGGGTTCATATAGTGGGTTATTATTTATTCTCAAGAGAGAATTGAAAGGGTTTATTCCCTTTAATTATTAACACTGTAGCTACAGTGATCATTTGAGAAATCTCAGTTTAGGGATTTGCTCTCAATTTGTAATTTCTTAATTGATTAATAAGAAATTTACTGTGTGGCTCCCAAGGACGTAGGCAGTTACCGAACCTCGTTAAAACTTGGTGTACTTTTCTATTCTGCGTTTCTGTTGCATTAGGGATTTCGGCGTTAAATTCCCAACAACTGGTATCAGAGCGTGAAACGATCTAGAGAAAGTCAGATTCAAGTGGGAGCCATGGCCGCAGATGAGGCAAAAATGAGACTTGAGAAATTTGATGGAACAGATTTCGGATTCTGGAAAATACAGATAGAGGATTATCTGTATCAGAAAAATCTGTATCAACCACTATCGGGGAAGAAGCAGGATTCTATGAAGGCAGATGAGTGGAACCTTCTAGATAGACAAGCCCTCGGAGTTATCAGATTGACATTGACTCGCAATGTTGCGTTCAACATAGCAAAGGAGAAGACCACGGCAGGTCTTATGGCAGCTCTCTCAAATATGTATGAGAAGCCATCAGCCGCGAACAAAGTTCATTTGATGCGGCGGTTATTCAATCTGAAAATGGCGGAAGGCGCGTCAGTAGCACAACACCTCAATGAACTTAATACGGTTACAACCCAATTGAGTTCAGTTGAGATTGAGTTTGATGAGAAAATTCGGGCGTTGATACTTTTGTCTTCCCTACCAGAGAGTTAGAACGCTATAGTCACGGCAGTGAGTAGCTCATCGGGAAAGAAAAAGTTGAAGTTCGACGACGTTCGTGATTTGGTTCTCAGTGAGGAGATCCGACGGAGAGAGACGGGTGAAGCTACAACCTCTTCAGTATTGCATACAGAGTCAAGAGGTAGAAATTCAACCAGAGGAAACGGACGAGGAAAATCAAACTTCAGAGGTAGATCAAAGGACAGGAGGTCCAAATCAAGGAATCCAAGCAACAGCTCGAAGGCTATCGAGTGTTGGAATTGTGGAAAGACCGGGCATTACAAGAATCAGTGCAAGAGTGCACAGAAGGAGAAGGAGGCGAAGGCAGAGGTGAATGTCACCTCCACTTCAGGAGGAGACGACGCATTGATATGCTCTTTGGAGAGCAAGGAGGAATCTTGGGTGTTAGATTCAGGAGCGTCGTTCCATGCTACCTCTCAGAAAGAATTCTTCGAGAAGTATACCCCCGGAAATCTTGGATACGTATATCTTGGTGATGATCAACCATGTGCTATTGTGGGCAAAGGCGTGGTGAAAATTAAGTTGAACGGGTCAGTATGGGAGCTGAAGGATGTCAGGCATATTCCCGACCTGAGAAAGAATTTAATATCCGTAGGCCAGTTGGCTGGCGAAGGATACACCACAACCTTCCATGGAGATGATTGGAAGATCTCAAAGGGCGCAATGACGATTGCCCGAGGCAAGAAGACTGGTACCCTGTATATGACAGCAGGTGCACGTTGTTTGATCTCAGTTGCAGCAGGCAATGAGACTTCAAAGCTGTGGCACCAGAGACTCGGTCATATGAGTGAAAAGGGGATGAAAATCATGCACACAAAGGGGAAACTCCCAGGACTGCAGTCAGTGGAGATGGATATGTGTGAAGAATGTATACTTGGAAAGCAGAAGAGAGTCAGCTTTCAGACAAGTGGCAGAACCCCCAGGAAGCAGAAGCTAGAGCTCGTTCACTCAGATGTGTGGGGACCAACAACCACCGCGTCCATTGGTGAAAAACACTACTTCGTGACTTTTATCGATGATCACTCTCGGAAAGTGTGGGTCTACTTTCTAAAGTATAAGTCAGAAGTATTTGAGGCTTTCACGGGATGGAAAGCTATGGTCGAGAATGAGACCGGTCTGAGAATAAAGAAGCTCAGGACCGACAATGGCGGTGAATATGAAGACACCGGATTCAAGAAGTTTTGCTATGAGCACGGGATCAGAATGGAGAGAACCGTGCCCGGCACGCCTCAGCAAAATGGTGTAGCTGAGCGGATGAACCGAACGTTGACAGAGAGAGCCAGAAGCATTCGGGTACAGTCAGGCCTACCGAAGTAGTTCTGGGCAGAAGCGGTCAACACAGCAGCTTACTTGATCAACCGAGGTCCATCGGTTCCATTGGAGCACAGAATACCAGAGGAGGTATGGTGCGGAAAGGAGGTAAAACTCTCACATCTTAAAGTTTTCGGTTGTGTAGCTTACGTGCATATTAGTGATCAAGGCAGGAATAAGCTTGATCCTAAATTAAAGAAATGCACTTTCATCGGCAATGGTGAAGATGACTTCGGCTACCACATTTGGGACAACGAAAAAAAGAAAGTGATCAGGAGCAGAGATGTGATATTCAATGAGAAGATGATGTACAAGGACATGCACAAGACAGATAACTCAGAGAGCGAGTTAATATTTGTAGATGCAGATGATGTCTCGCGTAACCTCTCGGAAGAACCCAATGCAGAGGGTCCTCAGCAAGAAGAGCCTGTTGGACAAGATGGTGCGCAGGAGCCCGACGTACCAGCTCCGATATTAAGAAGATCTTCTCGTCCTCCTGTACCCAACAGGAGATATATGAACTATCTGTTGCTGACAGATGATGGGGAGCCTGAAAGGTTTGATGAAGCTTGTCAGTGTGGAGATGCGAGCAGGTGGGAGCTTGCAATGAAAGATGAGATGAAGTCTCTCATATCAAACCAGACGTGGGAACTAGCTGAGTTGCCCACGGGTAAGAAGGCACTCCACAACAAATGGGTGTACCGGGTGAAAGAGGAGCAGGATGGTTCCAGAAGATATAAAGCCCGGCTAGTTGTCAAAGGTTTCCAACAGAAGGAAGGAATTGACTACACCGATATTTTTACTCCCGTGGTAAAGCTAAATACTATCAGGACCGTGATGAGTATTATAGCAATTGAAGATCTTCATCTCGAGCAGTTAGACGTGAAAACGGTGTTTCTTCACGGAGATGTAGAAGAGGAGATATACATGCACCAGCCAGAAGGTTTCTCAGAAGAAAAAAAGAAGAACCTGGTGTGCAGACTCAAGAAGAGCTTGTATGGTCTGAAACAAGCCCCAAGGCAGTGGTACAAGAAGTTTGACGGCTTCATGCACAAGGAAGGTTTCCAGAAGTGCAACGCCGACCACTGTTGCTACTTCAAAAGATATCAGTTCAGCTATATTATCCTACTGCTGTATGTTGATGATATGCTGGTTGCAGGAGCAGATATGGAGGATATTAAGAGTTTGAAGCAGCACATGTCAAAGGAGTTTGACATGAAGGACTTGGGTCCAGCGAAGAAGATCTTTAGAATGCAAATCACGAGAGATAAGAAGAGAGGTCTTTTGCAGTTATCTCAGACGGAGTACATCAACCGTGTTTTGCAGAGATTCAACATGGGCGACGCCAAGCCTGTGAGCACACATTTGGCCAACCATTTTCGTCTATCGAAGGATCAGTCTCCTCAGTCAGAAGAAGAGAAAGAGAGTATGGCTCAGGTACCTTACGCCTCAGCTATCGGAAGCTTGATGTACGCTATGGTCTGTACAAGACCAGATATTGGCCATGCAGTGGGAGTGGTCAGCCGGTTTATGTCGAATCCAGAAAAAGCTCATTGGGAAGCGGTCAAGTGGATTCTGAGATATCTACGAGGCACCACACAGAAGTGTTTGCACTTTGGTAAGGGAGAGGTAGAAGTGCAAGGGTACGTAGATGCAGACTTCGGCGGCGAAGTTGATCACCGAAGAAGCACAGAGTGTGATACACTTGGCGAAGAATTCTGCATTTTATTCTAGAACGAAGCATATTGCGCTTCGGTACCACTTCATCAGATCCCTGTTGGAAGATGACGTGTTGAAACTGGAAAAGATTCCAGGAAGTAAGAATCCAGCAGACATGTTAACAAAGACGGTGACAGTTCAAAAACTGGAGTTGTGCGCAACTTCAGTTGGCCTTCATGCATAGATGATGAGGACGGAGCCTCACAGGAGAGGAGCTTGATGGGATAGCCTGTTGACGTCGATTTGGTCTCCAAGTGGGAGATTGTTAGATTTGGGGGTGGAAACCAACCTCCGCCGGCGGGGAGCTCCGACGAGCCCCAGGCGAGCTCGAGATCCGCTGCGAACGCCCACCTGACCCTCGCGTCCAGCAGCTCGACGACCCTCGCGTTCAGAAGCTCGACGACCATCGCGTCCAAGCTCGACGACCCGCGCGTTTGGGATATGCTGACCTCCGCGTCATTGGCGACGCTCGCGTCCAGTTTGAGCGCTGGCGACAGGCTGTCACCAGCCCACCAAATCCAGCCTATATAAACCCTTGGGATCTAGGGTTTCAGTGCCGAAGTTTTTCCCCCTCTTTCGACTTTTCTTTCTGTCGGTGGAAACCCAAAACGCAGCTGCATTTTCCCCTTTTAAATCACAGCAGTGATTTTAATTTTCATCTCCAGCTCTCATTGTTACTTTGAGGGGAGATTAAGAAAGGGTTTAAGGAGAGAGAGAGAGTTTAAGAGGGGTTCATATAGTGGGTTATTATTTATTCTCAAGAGAGAATTGAAAGGGTTTATTCCCTTTAATTATTAACACTGTAGCTACAGTGTTCATTTGAGAAATCACAGTTTAGGGATTTGCTCTCAATTTGTAATTTCTTAATTGATTAATAAGAAATTTACTGTGTGGCTCCCGAGGACGTAGGCAGTTGCCGAACCTCGTTAAAACTTGGTGTACTTTTCTATTCTGCGTTTCTGTTGCATTAGGTATTTCGGCGTTAAATTCCCAACATGAACAACAGACTCAAAGGGCAATCTATGAGATTTGCCTACCTGATAACAAGAACAAAATCTAACATTCCTAGAAGAAACCTTTACTTGACCACAACCCTAAAGGGTTTGAAGAAGACTGTGTATGCGGATGACCCAATCGCTTATGCCAAACATCTCCAGAGACAGAACTAGCGATGAGTGCGGCAGGACTTTGGGCTTGTGGCTTTATTGGCGAGGGATAAAGTGCACCATCACACTTGTTGTGGAGCAACACCTTCCTCATTTTGTTGTCCTTAACAGACATAGAAGTAGCATTAAAATTAACTGAGCAATCATTTTCAGTGCTTAACTGTTTAATAAAAAGCGAGTTATGGGACAAATCAGGCACATGATAAACTACGGACAGCTTCAAAGGTTGTAGGTAGGATTGCAGAACCATGATATGTCTAATAGGCAACATATTTCCATGACCAACTAAAATTTTATCGCAACCATGATATATAGGATGTAGGATTATATAGATTACCTTTAATTGGAGTCATGTGATTTGTTGCACCAGAGTACGGATACCAAGTATCATCGTAGGACTCCCCTGTTGACATTGCAGCAAAGGATATATTTGGGAAGGTCATCTGCCATATAAGCGTGATCAAATCGGTTGAAACGTTGTAGTGCAATATGTCCTGCCTTCAGCAGACAAATTTGGCAAGCCACACGAGATCCACCAGAAGTCGATCCATCGCGATGTCCATAGTAACAAAGTAACTAACAATTAGTTTTACGCTTCATCATAAACATTCATACACATCATAAGCATTCAAAAACGAATTAAACTGTAAATAAATATTCGAAACATATACATATATTAAAAAGATTTCTTACTATGAAACCATGATGAATTGTTTTCATACGAGTTATCTTCTCATCGGGGACGGATTTTGATTAAGTAAAAGTTGCTATTAGTTTGGGAACCGGCATGGACGGGGAACTTGGCTTGTTAACTACATTTCCTTAGAAGTTGCATTAGCTAGGATTGGAAGAACTTGATTCTTGAATGACTATCCCCATTCTTCACTCATGAGCCTTTTCTGCCATATTATCATTTTTGCATAGAAAACTATATAAATGAAAAGAAGAAAGTAAATGATGATTTCTATAATGCAAAAAAAAGGCAATTAAGTATCTAATTATTATTTGATATACCTCCCATGTTGTTAGTAGTTCATACAAATTTATGTACTCAACTAGGAAATATAGGTTGCCCTTTTTTTACTCAAAATTTTAACTAGTACAAAAAATAGTTGACTAGTAGCTCTAACATCATTTCATAGTTGAGTAAAAAAATTCAACCAAAATCAAGAGTGCCTAATCAAGTAGACCAAAAAAGTGTATAAGTTCAAGCTAAATTGTTGATATTTGCTTCTCGTGTTATCCTCTGCTGAATGACTTGCAGGTGAAAACAAAAAAGTGTACAAGTTGATGTTTATAATATGAAGGGAGGAATAGTCAAAGATACAAAATTACACCTTAAGCTTAGAGAACCAAAGTATCAAAAGATAATGTTCATGTAATTAATTTAATTCTTTGAATTTTGGTCCACAAGTAACACTACGACAAAGAATTTAGACACGTTGTTCAATGTCAAAGCAACTTTTCTGTGTTATTGGTACATTCTCTCGGTGACATTATATTTGGTATTTCGTGTGAATCACATTCCATCCTTTACCACTTACTTTTCAAGAAGTACTAGCTAAGACGAAGAATTTAGACAAATCATCTAAAAGATCGCTACATGGTCATAAGAATGCTTGATGTGCAAAGTTAATATCAATATTGGAAAAGATGCAATGTTTAATCTCTGTAATTGGCCAAAAAGAAGAGAGAAAAATAAATTATTACAAATTTTTGACAAATATTGGAGCTATAAAGTGGTAAGGAATATAGGTATACAATTAAGTTTGTAAAAGAATTATTAAAATTAAAATTTTCATTTGATATAGACATGACGGTTTAAAAAATTATGAAGAAATTGAGGAGAACACATAACGAGTCCTTGCAGAAGATGAATTTATTATTGAGTATTGGGAGGCCTAATTTCAATCTAGATTAGTTGAATGTCTTGGGAAGTTTATCGTGTGTTCCATAGTGGTACAAATGATAAAGTTTTTCGATCAAAAGTTTTATTCTGAAATTTGATTGCTTAAGGGGTCTATAAGTCCCGTAATTTTGTTAGAACTTTGTTCGGGAAGAATCTTGTCCGTGCAATATCTCTTGTTTGATTAATAATAAGTTCTCATTTGATACTAATAAATTTGTGAGATGATATATTTCAAGAGTAAACATGTACAAAAACATTTTGGCCCAAAACGATGCAAAAATTAACACGAACAATTGATGTCAGCCATTAACCATCGATGGTCACGAGGCAACCATCGATGGTCCATAGGTCATCGATGGACAATCCATGTTTTTCAGAAATGAGAAATATAATCATCGATGGACTACAATCAACCATCGATGATCATTTCTGTTGGTCTTTTTGTTTTGATGATGTTTTAACAAACAATTTATAACTAATGTTGCTTGTCTAGTGTTTTTGTTTTTGTATTTATTGTAGACAAACAACATATTGGAGGATGGATGGAATCGAGCTTTCACAATCATATCCATTGGAGGATGGAAGGAATAGTGGAGTGAAGCAATGCAATTCAAGTTAAAGATCCAAGTCAAGCTTCAGCCGCAAGTTTATCAAGTCGTGCTTAATGAAGATCAATTGTCTTGAGTATATTAGTTTAGGTTTATGCTTTGTGTGCTTATGCTTTAAGCTCAAATGGTGCACGTACATGTTTTCTTGATTTATTGACTATTATACATACATTTGAGATAATAACGTGTTTTCGGATTATTGACTTAATATAACTAGTTTACATCTTTTATAAAGTCTATTAATCCATTTAAAATAAGTTTCAAACTTGTTTGAACTCGTTTTGTCAAAATTAAGTTTTAATAAGTTTATGTTCGTACATGTTTTTGCAAAACAGATGAGTTTTCACAATTGGAAAATGAAATTTAAAAAATTTCTTCGTTTACATATTTATCTTTATATGTACAAACATTTTACCAATTTTTACTAATTTTGGAGTTGTTTTGTTATTTTTAATTGAATTTATAAAAATAAGTTTTCAGCAGTTTTTCAGAAACTATAATATCTGTGTTCAAACAATTATTTCTCATAAATGGAAAGCTAAAAATTCTTTCTCTAACATGTTTATCTGCATGTTTAGAAAGTTCCCTCAAAATTTCATAATTTTTAGAATTGATTTATTATTTTTAATTAATTTTATAAATACAGCTATGCAAAAATTCTAGAATCTGCTAAAACTGTCAACGGTCGACTTCATCAGTCGACTAATGACATGTTTTCAGCCTATAATGGCTAGTAACGGCTAGTTTTTGTTTTTGTGAGTTTTTGAGGGTTTTTGGCTGGTTTAAGAGGCTATAAAAAGCCCTCAACTTTCATTGTTTCTCATGAATGTTTATGAGAGTTTCAAAACAAGTTTACAAGTATTTTAGTTTGTTTTAAGTGTGTTTAAAGTTTGGTTTTCAAGTGAAGAAAGTTTCACAAGAGGAGAAGATCATCCTTTGGTTTTTTGGGCTTCAATTTCACATCTCTCCATCTTCTTATTTAGAGAAGTTTTCCTAAACTCAATTTCTAGCTTCATATATATTTATTGTTGATCATCATTTTCATTAAGCTAGATTTATATTGAGTTTAGTTTGTTTTGATTATACACTTTGTTCACACACAACCATTGAGCTTATTGTATTTGCATACATAGTATATTTGGGGTTGTGGGTTTGTGACTTAGAGTGTGAGCTTTTATTATGTTCTCATCCATAGTAGAGAACAAACACTTGTATTGAGCTATTATTGTGAGATTCACTTTGTATTATACTAGTACACCAAGAGGAGTGTGTGGTGAGAGACATGATCGGTTACAAGAGGAGTGGCGTTGGTAGTAAAGCCCAGAGAGAGGTAGTAAATCAGAGCACTTGAGGAAGGACACGGGCTAGAGACCAATACTTGAGGTGGTAGTTAGTGTAGTTACATTGTGAGTATTTTCAGTGAGCTAGAAAACCGAGTATGTCGTTGTAAACGTTTTTGGATGAGCGTTAAAAACCCGGTGTGATAGTGGATTCCTCCCCGGGAGTAGGGAGCGGAGACGTAGGACGGAAGGTCCGAACTCCGTGATCATTTGCTTGTGTTTGAGTTCAGCATTGGCGCATTTATTCTTGCATATTGTTATATCACCATTGTTGCATGTTTATATCGCCCTTAGTTTGTATATCCTTGCACATATATTGTTCATATCTCATTTGCTAGGATATATTTGTTAATAAGTTTTAAATTGGTATAAAATAGGATTAGATTAGCATAAACCCTATCCCCCCCCCTCTAGGGTTCCTTCCTAGTGGCATTAGGGTGCTTTTAATTTTAACCATCGATAGACTATAATAAACAATCTGTGAATTCTAGAAATTAGAATTTGAATAATTGATGGACTACAGGGAACCATTAATGATCGGCTTGACCATCGATGATCGAGTTTAATCATCGATGGTTTAGTCGCATTTTGGCAGATTTTCAGATTCAATCTCAGCCGTTTGATTACATATTTGATATCCTATTTTAACACTGATTAGAAGACTTCTTTCCAATGTAATCAATATCTATTTTAGGAGGGATTGGAGAAGATATTAAGAACAAGAAATATAGATGATACTTGCACAAATTTATGAGATCAAATTTCAAAGTTTGTGAGAGATTGTAAGTTAGAATTTGATTCCTTAAACCTCGTTCAACTTCTTCTCATCATGTTCAATATTGAGAGATTATTTCAACAAGTAAGAGTGCCCTTGGTGTTCAATTTTAATACTGCTTCTTCTCAGACCTGTTGGATATTTTATTGAGAAAAGATAATTTTGCCTTTGTGTTTAGTCCCACATTGAAAAATGAAATAAACTCTCCCTCAACCCTATATATACACCTCTTATTCACATTCTAAAACATAAGAATTATAAAACTTTCTTCTCTCCTCTGGTTTCAAAGAAATTATTTTTCCCCTCTCAAAATTTTGTTATTATTTTTATGGGCAATCTTCTTCATCTGAACTGAAGCTCTGTACTCTCGTCCGAGGATGGAGTCCAGGGGTTTTTTACCGCTAGAGGAGAGAGGATTATTTACGCCAGGGCAATAGGCGGATCCTCAATCTTCTAGATTGTTGGAAAATATCAAATAAAAGTTATGGCATATAGATAAATCCGAATGGGTTTCTTGAAATCTGACATGGGGGGTGGGGTTCTCATTTTTTTAGCAAACAAATAGCCCCTTAATGTAAATCAGTGCATGTCTTGTTAAAGCCTATCATACCATCTTAAAAATAAGCATTTAAGTATATTACCATGTTTTCAAACCAAATGTTGTTGCTTAAGATAGTGGGTCATCTGACATGTTCATGGTACAAATGACGACCAACCTGTTCAGGGATTTTTAGATTGTATTAATTGCATATAGACCCCTGTAGAGGTATAGCAAGTTCAAAACAGAAACACTACAAAGTGTCTATCCACAATTAACTCTTTTAATTTTAACAATAAAATTGAAGGTGGTATATGCCATCATCAGTTAATCAAACTAGCTTGTTGTCACCTTTGTTCCAGGATAGAGAACTAAATGATCTTAGGAAAAGTAACATCTACATTCTGTAACTTACATGTACATAATTCTGTTTTTCAAAAGCTACATGTTTAGTTAGTTTTGTCTGAGCAACTTCACTCTATTTATATATGTTGTTTGATGAACAATGTACAGACATGTTTTGCATGCAACCTTTAGAACATTATAGCTATTTCATTGTAATGTATGTCTGGGAATTAAAACATGAAAACCAGCATCTAATTCTTAGTATGCTAATGCACTCCATCCTCTCTTTTATTAACAGAAGGTTTGAATTACTTTAAGTATATAATGATCTGCTACACCTCTTGTGAAACTTTCTTGTTCGTTATGGTTATCCATTTGCATTTTACTAATTATTCATAGCATATATGCTATCTTGGTGTAGCATTATATCTGTTGCCAATATGCGTCATGTCACGATGTGCTTTCATTGGTTTTAAAGTTTTGGTCACTCTTAACTACCCATGCTTGCATCAGAAAGTTGACTCTTGCGGAATTCACATACTTTTTCAAGCATATGTATCTTGATGAATTTGTTAACTACATTACATGACAATTCATTAGTCTGATTTTTTTTCAAGACTAAGTTGCATTTCTTTTTTTATATGGTGAATTATATTTTAAATCTTCAAATGTAAACCTTATCTCTTTTATTGCATTATGATGGAAAGTCATATGTCATATTAGAAAACTTGCATTTCTTACATTACAAGGATTTGTGCAAGAATGCAAATTTTAATAAAAAAAATAAAATATATTTAAAATGTCAAAATGATATGTTTAAGAGGTGGTACTAGAAAATGTCCACGTAAATTTGGAAGGTCTCTTTTGTAGACAATCATTTTAAATTTGGAAGGTCTCTTTTGTAGACAATTATTTTAAATTTGGAAGGTCTCTTTTGTAGATAACCAATTTAAATTTAGAAGATCTTCTTTGTAGGCAACGAATTTGCAACCTTTTATAATAGGAAAATTTAAAATTTTATGCATATGAAGTATGAAATATACTTTAAGATATGAAATCATATTATAAGGTTCTCTTGAATGCTTAAATATACTTTAAGATATGAAATCATATTATAAGGTTCTCTTGAATGCTTTGCATGTAACTATTAGTAATGTCATTCATTTAAGATATGAAATCATATTATAAGGTTCTCTTGAATGCTTTGCATGTAACTATTAGTAATGTCATTCATATATGTGCATATGCATGCATGTGAAGATATAACTAAAGAATTTTAGTTCCACATTATGGGCCAAATTCTAATCTGCACAAACCCTATGTAGTTACATCTCCAGACATAGACCATGACCTTTATGCGTACATGTTACATTCAAAACTGTTGTTTAGTTTTTGTTGTTGCTAAATTGATTCCTCTGTCTATTGAACACTAAAAATTCTATTAGCAATGTTGGGCTTTAGTTCTTTAAATGTACAACATATTGTGTTCCCAAAGAACCTGGAAGTTATGGAAAACCCTTTGTGCTTTTGTTTTCTATTCCTTCCTTGATAATATTTGATCATTACAATTTTTTACTTGACATGAGCACATATCAAATTTGTTTAGATATTTAAAATAAAAATTGTAGGCATCGAAAATTGCCTATAGGTCTCCACGAACAGTTCAGTGTTAGAGAGCGACGATGAACGTCACTATCCGATCCACAGGAATTCGATTGACGTCGATGAACGATTGAAGTGAATCGACGAACTACGTGAGCTGATAGAACTTCGGAATAACGAAGGCACGGGCCAATCGGGAACCCGGCGAGGTTCACAAAAAGAACAATGCCCTTCATATCTCGGTCACTCTACAGATAATCCAACCATCAGAGTGGATGGAACTCTTCGTCAAGCTTCCAACGCACTTGGAATCACTCAAATCCGAGTTCGGACGAAGAATTTGCTTCCAACGCACTTGGAATCACTCAAATCCGAGTTCGGACGAAGAATTTACGACGGAAACAATCAAACGTACGCAACGGAACGTCTCAGGCTGAACTGGGACACCCGGGGTGTCTCGGGAAAGTCGAAACACCCCAGGGGTGTCTAGGCAAAGCCAAGACACCCCAGGGGTGTCTCGGCCAAGCCGAGAGACCCCAAAGCCTAGACACCCCAAGGGTGTCTAGGCTTTGCCTAGACACCCCAGGGGTGTCCCAACGCCCTATGTGTGCCCTCATGCCTATAAATAGGAACCTTAGGCCTCACTTTTGGAGGATCTGGATTTTTGGAGAGTTGGCGAAGCCCTGCTGCAGTGAAGAGTGATCGAGCGCTTCAATACAAGAGAGGTCTTCATCAGATTCGTATCACCCGTGTCCGTTCCTTAGCATTACCCTTCGCCGGTAATCCTAAGAAGAACAAATATCTCGTTTTAGCCGAGATAGGCGCTTCAAGCTTCTAGATCTCCTCGCGGATCGACGAAGCTCTGTTCGATTTTTCCGGAACCAACGGCCTCGCTGCCGAGGCCGTCGTGACGCAACCGGCCTTCAAGATCCGGGTGAACGAAGAGATCGAATACGAGTTCGATCAACAGAAGTTTGAAGAGTACCTCTGTTCCTCCTCCTCCAGATCCGCCTCTCCAAACGGGCGCAGGAAGACTTCATCTTCCAAGAGTGCTCGTGGGCCCTTCGGATCGAAGATCCAAGATCCCCTCGCCGCCGTTGCACTTACTCACCGCGACGCTCCAATGGCGTCTAACGTGGTGGAAGCTGCAGATCCAGATCTCCCTTCCGCCGCAAAGTCAACTGCTGAAGGTGTTCCAGCTTTGTCAAAGAGGGCGCGCCAAAGACGGCGTCAACGCCTTGCGCGACAACTGGCCAAGGCCGCAGAATCGGTGGACGGGATCCGCTACAATGAAGATCTAAAGTCCAGACAGCGCCAAGAGCAACAACGGCGCATAACCAACTCCTCCTCCAAGGCAGAAACGAACGAATGGGTTCGTGTCACGAGGACTCGCTCAACCCTCGAAGAGCGAATCAAGAAACGCCGCGCATTGCTTGCGCATGCCCGAGCCCTTCTGCAGATAGCGGAAGAGATGCAGAAAGAAGAGACGGTCAAGAATCCGTCAAAACACAAGCAGGTGTGGGTGCTAAAGGCAAAGCCGACGCCTAAGACAAGAGTGGACGGAATAGCCGTCCAACCTTCATCAAATCCAGATCCCGTTCCCCTCGCCCCCGCACCTTCGGCAGAGTCAGGTAAGGACATGGATCCTTCAAGACCTAGGGTTCCGTTGAAAGGTCGTCTCGGTCCCTTACCGGAGAACCGAGGTAAAGCACCTGTCAAGGAGCGATTGGGTCCGTTGAAAGGTCCCCAAATGATAAACCCGACTGGGGGTCGTGCTAATCCCCCCAAGGAAGATAACAAAGGGAAAACCCCTATTGCCGACCGCATTGGGTTGCGTGTCGAAGTTCAAGAGCCCGTTAAGTTTTTACGCTCGCAAAAGCGTAGACTTGAACGAGTGACTTCTGAAAACGCTAATAAAGCGTCATATCCCCAGAGGAAAACACATTCGTCTGATGATGATTGTGTTATACCTGGGAAGACATGCCAACACTCTATGGGTTGCTCCAGTTATCAAATTGATGAGTTGTACTATAGAGCTGGGGGTGCGAGTAAGTCTCGAAAGAGAGATGCTCGAGACACGGAACCTCACTGTCCGTGTGCCAACATCATCAATGCGGTGTTGTCAAAATGCTGCTGTTCTAAAACCCCAAAGAGAGTCTCGGTGTTCGAGAGGATTTCCAAGCCAAGGCGTTTTTGTGGGAAGAAGTTCGTTCGCCATGAGGATGAATTCCTAGAAGTGTCTGTTAATATGACCGGCAGAGGCAAATCAAAGCGACCCTCTAGCTCAGATCAACTTGCCGAAGCGTCCCAGCGCATGACTCGATTGCAGTCAGGGATCAATAGGCGAAAGAATTACCAAAGGATGCAAAAGGGACTTCCTTCAGAAGAGGAGGCGTCAGATGATGGTTCAGACTCCTACTCGGCTATAGCATCCGATGACACGGCGTCTAGTGCGGGGCAACCTTACGAGTCACTCATGATCAGCGCCGAACAAGTAACCAAGATGCTTGAAGATGCCCTGGCTAGGCAGAAGGAAAGTTTCAAGTTCGAGATGGAGATGGCCATGCAGCAAATGAGAGAGATGCATGACCAGCAAATCGCGGCACTGACAATTCACCAGGGAGAACCCAGTCGACGCAATAATCAGAATCAAGATGAGAATGAACGAGAAGGGAATAATGTCAACATAAATATCCCTCCTGTCAACAACGACAATGGAAGCAGTCCCGTGGATGATAATGCAAAAGAGGACCACGTTACCTCTCCCCGAAGCCACTCGAAGACAGGTACGAGTGAAGACAAGAAGATGAAGGACTTGGAGAGCAAAATCAACGCGTTGATGAATGCTCAAGAAGTGAAAAGGTCCGGCATACCATGTCCATACCCAAGGGAGTGGGAATCAATTCCATATCCGGCAAAGTTTAATTTAATCAACTTTACGCCGTTTGATGGAAAGGGTTCCCCTACCCAACACTTAATATATTTTAAGTCTCATTTAGGAATCATTTCTGGGAATGAACCTCTTATGGTGCGGTCATTCGTCGGCACTCTTCGCGGAGCAGCCTTCGACTGGTATCGCCGTCTCAAGCCCGGGAGTATCAGCAGTTGGGACGACATGGAAGACATGTTTCTGACAAACTTCTTCGATGACGACACCGAAATCTCAATCGGTACACTATTCGATGAGAAGCAGAAGAATGGTGAGTCGGTCGAAAATTTCGTGAAAAGATTCTGAAACAAAGCAATGAACTGCAGGGATCCGGTCAGTGAAGATTTTATCCTCGAGACTTGTCACAATAATCTTTCACTGGACATCCTCGAAGCTATGGGAATGGCACCGCCAAAGACCTGGAAGGACTTAAAGGTGCGAGGAGAACGAGCCGAACGATTCCTCAAAAGGAAGAAGGCGGAAAGGGGTCAAATAGCAAATAATGCTCCGCAACCAAATTTTGTCCCTAAGGGTAAAGGAAAAGCACATGCAAATGCCGTGGACACGAATCAAACGTTCGAGGTGCAAGCGCAACCGCAACAGCAGCAGCAAAAGGCGCCTCAAAGTTGGCAACAGCAGACCCAGAAGCCAGAAGCCTCGGAGCCGAAGTTTCCAAAAGTCTATTCATTCAAAGAGGATGAAGTTCCCGGTATTTTTAAATACCTTATCGAGAACAACAAGATCAAGTTGCCTCCGGTCCAGGATCAGGAAGATGCTAAGAGAATCAATGATCCAAAATACTGCGCATTCCACAGAGCGGTGCACCATCCTACCAAGGCGTGCTATGCCCTTAAGGACAAGATCCAAGCTCTAATTGATGTCGGGGTCATCACCATGAAGCAGCCGAAGGAGAAGAAAGTGGGAGCAAATGCAGTATTAATTAGTTTCGGTTCTGCTCCCGTGAACTGGTTCTAGCATGAGCCAGTAATAAATGCAACAGTGAAGACGGTGAACGATGATCCTCACAAGCAGTGCCAGAAAGGACTTGTGCCGCACACAGCCCCGAATGGTGAGATTCTTTGGGTTCATCCAGATTTGGTTGGAGATGAACAATGGACTGGAACCTCTTCCAAGAAAAAGTCAAAAGGAAAAGGTAAGTCTTGTTATGGAGCTTCTGCTATTCCAGGAGAAGATGACGAAGAAATTCCCGCCTTCCCGCTTTCTGAAGATGAACAGGAGGCCTTTGCAACCCGAAGTGGGAATGAGTATCACTACAAGTACCCGGATGCTTCCGAGCAATTAGGCACCAAAACCGCTCCTTCCAAGACACTGGCAGAACTGGGAATTGCAGCAGCTCCCCCAACGCCTGTGACTATGGAGAAAGTCCAGCAAAAAAGAGCCTTTACGTCAAGAAGCCCAAAACCCGAGGCAGTCTCGATTCAATCATCCGATTGGGAGAGACAAACCGGGAAATGCAAGCTCTCCGCCCCATTTTGACATCATGGCGCAATTAGCCAATATCCCGGCTAGGATAACCCTATACGAGCTGTTGCGTCTTTCCAAGGATACAAGGAAAGCATTACAAGAGGCCTTGAACGACTCCGAAGCTTTCTTAACTCGAATCAAGCCATCCCCTGAAGGACCAAAGCCGTCAGCTCAACACTGCAATCTCGCGGCGCATCATTTTCCATGCATCTCTTTTACCAAAGAAGACA
>NC_033798.1:91160567-91195244 GCF_001876935.1 Asparagus officinalis
AACTTTTGACCTCAGGTTCGGTCGACCGGTGCGGTCGACCGAAATCTGACATATTCAAAAACTGTTTTGCTGATTTTAAAATGCTGTTTAAAAATATCAAATAAATTCCAAAAAATGTAAAACTTTGGGGAATGATTGTAGACATGATAATAAACATGCTACAATGACTGGTTTCGAAAAAGGACTTCCCAAATGAAAAATATCATCATTTTACAAAATAGTCCAAAACATGAAAACCTGAAAATTGATATTTTGATATTTTGACTTAAACAACATTTTGAAACCTTATGAAATGATTGTATAGACTTGATAAAAGATATAATATGTTGTTATGAAGTCTATAACCTAGAAATACAATATTTTCATAAAATTGCATATTCTATGCAATATATTCAAAACACTAAATATGATTTCATTAAATATAAGCTTGTTAAAGGTGAAATCATATATAGGCATATAAACATGAAACAAAATAGTATTTTCCAATTCTATTCATTTGTTTCATAGTAAAACTTGAAAACTATCAAACCAAAACATATATGTATATATATAACTATATATATACAAAACCAAAACGTGTATGTGTGTATATGATTGAGCTTAAAGTACTAACACACATAATATAAACCTAAACTAAATACCCAAGCTTGTGATCTTCAACGAAGCTCTATCTTGGTACATTGCGGATGAAGCTTGAACTTGAATCTTTAACTTTGAATTGCGAGGCTTCACTCCATAATTCCGCCAACCTCCATTGGATATGATCGTTATGGCGCAATCCATCCAACCTCCAACTTGTTGTTTGCCTAGAATAAATATGTAAACACAAACACTAGACAAACAACATTAGGAGTAAATTATTTGTTAAACATCATCAAAACAAGAAGGCCAACAATCTCCTCCTTTTTGATGATGACAAACAATTTACAAAAAGGATATATGCATGAAAGGAAATGAATATATAAATTATAATTCACATGCATATAAACAAGAAGGAATATACTCACAATATTTCTCCCCCTTTGACAACATCAAAAAGGGGACAAAAGGATGAAGAGAGCGAAAGCTCCACCTATCAATAAGCATGGGTGAGTATAACACATAGAAGAATATAGGGATTGCTCCCCCTATCAAAATGCCTCATGAATGTATGAAATGAATGCTAAGGCATACATATGTAAGAAAGCATAGATTAAAAACATGCTAAACATAACTCACATACAAAATAGATAATGAGAACACATATAAATATGTTAATATGAAAGAAGTGTCTCATTACATAATTTTAAGAACATAGTGTATAAAAATAGATTTATGAAATCAAAAGAAGAGGAACATGAGAATCAAGCAAAAAGTTTTCAAATGAAAACAAATTAACCAAATGAAATCATAAATCAAATTTTAAGCCCAAAAATGACGTTTGATCAATAAAGGAGATTTTCTTTGTAAAACTTGATCAAACCACATAAAGAATACATTATAAAACATATTTGAAATTTGAATCATCTATTTGTGCTTATATAATGAATTCAAAGCAATAACTTAAAACAAAATTTTTAACAAAACACAAGAGAGGCAACAATATATCAATCTCTTAGGTTTGTTCCAACCCATATAAGGACTTATAGTACCCGGTAAACAAGATTTGGGAACAAACACCCAATAAATCCCGGGGGGGGGGGGTTTCTCATCAAAACAAAACCAATAATCATGAAAACAAAAGAATTAAAAAAAATTATTTTCATGTTCAAAAGTTTAAAGTATAATTTTTCAAAACCAAGAAAAAAGAAAAATAAAAACACTAAAATTCTTGATTTAAAATCAAATTTGTTTTGGTACCCAAGTATTCTTGGTACCAAAAGGTTTAGGGATATGACCCCTATCATTTAAGCTTAAAGCCCCAGGGTTATGAACCCTCTTGGGCACATATGGTGCACTAACACGGTCAAAACAATATTCATTCAAATGACCCTTCCGATTGCAATTTATGCAATAAAAGAGATCCATTTGTTTTTGTGGACCATTAGCTCGTGCACGGGAAATATTTACAACCGTAGATGATTTTTTAAGATTATTTTGCAAATGTGAAACATTATCAAAACAAAACTTTCCTAAGTGGTCATATCTACCATAAACATCACATTTAAAAACATGTGGTTTACTAGAAACATTTGGCAAAAAAGATTTTTTTTAAATCAAACAATATTCGGCCAAATGACGAAAACGACCACAAAGATCACAATGATACACATTGGCATGCTTATAATGAACAATAGGTGCATGTGTGTGTACATGTGATGAAGAGACTTGATGAGATGCACAAAGAGCTTTGACATTTTTATGTTTGTGTGCATCATAGTAAAATTTAGCTAAATGGCCTTTACGATCACAAATGGAGCACTTGTGAACTTTGCTATACAAGTGTGCATAGTGTGTAGGTGATTTATAAGTTATAGCACTATATTTAGCACACTTGTCCATAAGTTTCTTATGATTATCAATGCGTGTGTTAAAAGTTGAATCTAAGCATGATATGCGGTTTTTCACAAGATTTAAATTATTATTGGTCATAACATCATTGATAATAGAAGTAGAGCATGTATGGTTATTCTTAAAAGAATCAAATTCATTTCTAATGCATTCTACTTCTAGCATGGCATCTTTATTAGCATGAGTTAAGCTAGAAATGGATGAAGTCAATTTTTTATTTTTTAATTTTAACATATCATTAATTTCTTTAAGAGCAACATTTTCTTGAGAAATGATATCAAAATTTTAATTTTAACATATCATTAATTTCTTTAAGAGCAACATTTTCTTGAGAAATGATATCAAAATTGGAGGGTAGCTTCTCATGATCGGATTTTAAACTAACATGCTTACTTTTAAGATCAACAAAATTATTTTGCAATTTAGTGTAGGCATGCGATAATTTCTCATATGCACAAGCGAGTTCATTAATAGATAAATCATTATCGGAATCGGAATCGCTTACTACACAAGAATTATCCTCTTGTGTCCGTGTATGAGATGCTCCACATGAACTTGAAGAAGAATCCTCCAAAGCTTGTCGGATTGCCTCCAAGTCCTCTTGATGTGCTTCAATAAATTTCCAAAGTTTGTAAGCACTATCAAAATGAACAAATTTGTTAGAAAATGATGAGTCAAAAGCATTAAGCAAAAATTCTAACAAAAGCTTGTTTATTGTAAACATTTTATGATAATGTTTGCTCCACTTGGATTTCTCTAAAGTGGGTACAATATAAGCACAATTAATAACTTCCCATAAGTCGATATTTCTAGATTCAACAAATATTTTAAATTTACACGTTTTGTTTTTGGTAATAACATTTTAACATTTGTTTTTGGTAATTTTTTCTCCTCAAGACTTGCATTCCGTTTTCCAACAATTTTAACATTTGTTTTTGGTAAATTTTTCTGTGATTTCTTATGTTTGTGTGTAATTTCATATAAGTTATAAGGATTTGCTTATATAACAACACGTCTTCAAACATACAGTGTTGTCAGGTTTAACAATATCTATACTTGCCTTCCTTGCGCAACTAATACATGAGCATTTTGGAGGAAATTCAATTCACTAATGACAAATATAAACTAAATGAATTAATGCGCTTAAATATTGGTTATATGAATGTTTATGTTAACTAGTATAGTGCACGTGCTTTGCACGTGGACATGCTATTTTTTATCCTCAATTCCTTTTCTTTGATTGCAAAACTATAAAATGACTTTTGTGATAATAATAAATTCTTAAAATTGAATAATTAATAAATCTTTACATAAATAAATAAAGTTGTGTATAAAGAATTATATGAGTAATTTTTACATCTTGGGTAATTATTGTAATACGCTTTATGCACGTGCAGTGTATATGGTCAAATACCATGATTAATTATATTTAATTTATTTCCTTACTAAAATTTATTCTTTGGTTCTACTTTGATAGTTTTTGCCCGCTTATGTCTCTAAACTTTAGCATTGTGATTATTTATTTTCTTTGATGTTTATATGAATGAGCTATATTGAATTTAAATTTTCATGTTAATAATTGACTTAGCATGAAACAAATATAATCCAAAGTCAATTTGAATTTTTAATATTATTTAGATCGACATGAAACCAAGCTTGACTTGAGAAAGTATGGTGTTCGAAAGTTTAAAATACTTGAAAAAATAGCATTATAAAAGGAAGATGAATAATTAAAGCCAATAAGGCAATATAATTAATTAAAACTGCACTAGAAAGAAACTAAAGAGAATATGAAGTTTGTTTCTAATAATTAAAAGACTTAAAAAATAATAAACTAAAGATTAACTCTAACTCTAATACATTTTATATGATAAAGCATCCACATAAGCATATAAAAATACTAAAAAAGTTTATGAGAATCTCTTCTAAAGATTCTTAATTTTACTCAGAAAACTTAAACTATTTTATAAAATATTCAGAAACTAGATCTTTTTTTTACTAGATAATTCTAGAGCAGTTAGTATTTTCATCATCTACATCGATTGTGACATTATAATTGGAGCTGATTTTTTTGTGTTGTTGTCTTTCCCTGAGCTCGTTTATCTTTTATCTTCTCATCTTACTTTACAAGGAAGTTGAATGTATTTTTAATATTTAACACAAACTGCTAGAAATACAAACTTTGATTATTTTTCTGTTCAATGTGAATAAATGTTAATTTTATGTATATGAAACTTTTTTGTTTTTAGTTTATTACTTAAATAAGATTAGGAGTTACCTCTTTTTTCACTATAATAAATTCTTCTATTGTGCATCCAATGAGAGTTTTTGCTGCATCAAATAATATTACTTTTGCTCTATCATTGTCATTTTCTAAGAGAATCTAAAATAAATTACCTTACATTATAATATTGATATCGAATTTTGATATTTTTATTTCATGAAAAAAAGGATAGAAATCTAATGGTGCTATTACGTGCTTATGTCTTCAAGAATTGATTCTTCCTTGGTAGTCATATCCTCAAATGAAATTACACTCTGAGTCATACCACTGTATAGGAAAAAGAAAAATATCGATTTTAAATTTTTTTTTAACTTATGCTATTGTAAATTAGTATCATTTGTACATCTTTTGCCCATTATAAGAATCTGCCTCCTCTTATCTGGCTTGTTATATCTCGTAACATAGTTGATCAATGGCTTTAGTCTAGTTTATGTTGCAAGATTTTCATGTATGTAATTTTATATTACTTTTATGATTGCTTTAGTATTTGAATAATAAGGTATGAAAATCTATAAAAACTTATTAATTTTTCTTATATCTTTCATGGAGAATGCTTATTTGATTGGATAAAGTTATTCAATATGTTCTTCAAGAGGAATTCAATCAGTGCTTCTTTGATATATATAGCTTTTGGCAATGTCAATTCAAGTGATTCATGAAAGTTTCCCAATTTTAGGTTTATTTCCTTTACTTCTCCATTTGAAATGAAAATATCTTGATTCTTTTGAAGGATATCTCTAAACTTTCTGATAGTTTTTTTATACATAACTCATTATATTTATTACCCTATAAATATTATTAAAATCAGAGATCAATATTTAGACATTATCATCAATTAATGCTAAGCAATTATATTAGTCTTTTATTAGTTTTATATAATATAGTCTTATATCAATTAATGTTATTAATAAAATCATATGCAATTCATTTAATTTATACTGTGACATTGATTTTTAATCTATCATATATTTTTTAAATTTTTATTCCTTAACTAGGTATTTTTAATCTATTGTTATAGCAATTTTCTACCAGCATCGCTTTAGACCACTTTTAGATGCTGAAATGATAATAAACTTTAAAGTGAAAGATATATATATATATATATATATATATATATATTAATGAAAGAATATCAAACAATTAGTTTTTTCTTTACTTTAAAAATTTCAGCTTTTTTTGTGATTTTGAACCTTTGAGTGTGTGGTTTGCAATTTTTTAAAGTTAGATAATGTTTTTAAAAATTTTAAGTTTTGTGTTAGGTACTTGTAATTTCTATGTTCGATTGTTAATGGTAAGTTTTTAAATATTAGGATATTTTCTTGCAACTCTAACATATTGTGGGTGCTTTTTATAAATTCGGTTGCTTTTTATAAAATTTAAATTTTTAGTTTTCTACTGATAATTTTCTGATTTGATGTATATTGATTATAAGTTTTGAAATTTCAAGTTTTTGCCTTTTTAATTTGTGACACCCCTGGGTTCACACAAGGCTGCAGTCCGAGGTGAAACCAGAAACGTCAAACCTGCCATGCACCACACCGTGCAATAACATGTTTCACCATCACAATTACTATCTCTCTAGTGGAATCAACAACAGGTGTAGTACAAAGCAAGTAATAGATTATACAGGAATCAACTGATGAAATAATAGAGATCAAATTAATATTTCATCATCTAATATACTGAAATACAAGTAAATGTCTGAAATAAATGAACTGGAGTTCTCAACAAGTCTCAACTACAAAATGTCTGACAAGAGGAAATAAGGCACACAGCCTTTACAACTTCTAGAATAAGACTCTCACATGTCTACACAAAAATCTACAGTGGAGCTCAAATGAAAAATATATCTAAATAGCCGGCTGAAGCTAAAGTACATCGCCATTAACCTGCGACTCTCCGGGCTCCTGGCTCGTTACCTGAAAGGGGGAGTGACAACGAGCGTCAAAGCACTAGCGAGCAACATCACAACCAACCCCAAGGGATAGGGCTCGTTGTATATGAAAATACAGTTAATACATAATAATATAAATCATTTACACAAACATTTATGGGTTTTAGTACTTAGGGAAATACAACACGAGCATAGGTACGTCAAGCGAAATAATCCAAACAAGGAAACCCTCATGTATATACCTTGTATCTCAAATTGTAGATCCCTAAATACTAAACCCGAGGTTGGTCACAAGAAACATTAAAGAAAAGAAATACATACCCATCTCTACCGATAAAATGTAAACATGACAAAGCTACAATAGGTGTCATGTACAACCTAGGTAGCTATCATGCCCCAGCCTAATACAATATGTCGTGTACCCAACTTGGTTAAGTAACATGCTCAAGGTTTAGCAAAAGTCTAAAACATGATTAAAATGGATTATAGTCCAACACGAGCGACACCATCCCTCCCTAAAGCGGTTATAGTCCAAACGGGACTTGAATGGATTATAAGTCCAACACAGGACTGCCCTACGGCATAGAAAGATGTACATCGTTCCTATTCCTGTACATTTACATGCTGGCTGATCAAAACTCATGCCCACAAATGTCATTCTTACAAGTACTAGGCGAACAGATCATATCACTGCAATTAGATATCGATAACAGGCAACACCAATAGTTCAAGAATAGTAGACAGGATCCTCGTACACACATCACACACACACACACACACACACACACACACACACACATATATAATATATTATATATATATATATAATATATATATATATTATATATATATATATATAGTATATAACTATATATATATATATATATATTATATATATATATATATATAGCATACAGCCAGCATGAATTAAACAGGAAACACAAACAAACAGGAAAATATGGGATGAGTCGACTCAAATCAACTATGAGTCGACTCATGTCTCATGGGTCGACTCATGATCCGATACGAGTCGACTCAACAGAAACTTGAGATAACAGGAAAATTACTTCGTGAGTCGACTTGTGACAGTCATGGGTCGACTCAACCTGATGAGTCGACTCATGATAAGTCGTGAGTCGACTTACGGGCTGAAATCTGCATATAACACAAGTTAAAATTTGCCAACTCGATCCATCCTTCCATTATACTGATCTACATCTCTATAGCTATCAGTTCTAGACTATGATACAGTGAGAAAAACATGTTCATCATGAGAAATGATTTTCTTGTAGATTAAATCTAATATTTAACTCCTATACATGAAAGAAAATATTTAATCAATATAAAACTCATATTTTTATTCTTTAAATAAAAATTTTCAGATCTGGATTTTCATCAAAAACTTATTGGTGGGGATTTAAAATCCGAAATACATGATTTCTAGCATTTACCCTAACAAGGATATTAATTTATACTTAAAAATAAGTCTTAGGCTCAATAAAACTCATGGAAAATAGTTGTAAACTATTAAAAACATGGGAGAAGGATTGGGCGAGATGTTACTCGCCTCAAAAGTGATGATGAACAATCCCCTTCGCTGCAATTTACGAAAAGCTGCTGAAAATCCCCAAAAAATCGCCCAAGAAATCCCAAAAACGAGCTAGGGTTTAGAGGGGGAGAAGAGGCTAGGGTTTCTCTAGGGTTTTCTGATCAAAAAGAGTATTTTCGGGTAGAGGGAAATATATATGAGTGGATAAAACCCGACCCGAAACCCAAACAAACCCGACCCAGAAAACTAGAAAAACCCCGATGAGTCGACTCATGACAGTCATGGGTCGACTCATGATATAATGAGTCGACTCAGCAGAGACTAAATGACAACAGGACTCGATTTCGTGAGTCGACTCATGACAGTCATGGGTCGACTCATGGACTAGAAACTGCATACTATGACTCTGCTGCATATAATTTGAAATCTTGCACACTCAACCTCATTACTGATGTACATATACATACTCAAAAATCTACGGGGTCTTACATAATTTTTGAAGGAGTTTTTACAATTTTTGTAACATTGAGTTATTTTTTTGCTAATTTTAAATTTTCAAGTGCCTATTAGTGATCCTTGAATTTATCTATGTTGTTTTTAAGTTTTGAATTTTTAGAATTTTAGCATGCTTTTTTGTAATTTGAACTTTTTAGGTTGTTTCTACAGTTTTAGAAATGTTGAGGGTGTTAATTACAAATTTTGAATTCTTAGGGTATTATTGTTTGTTGTTTTAAGTTTTAAAAGTTAGAGTGTTTTGTGTAATTTAAAATTTTTGAGGGTATTTCATGCAATTTTTAAATTTTTTTGGGTTTTTTAGTAATACTTCATGTATTATAATATGTTAGCTACATATGATTTCTTAATCTTATTTTTTGATTGTTGAGCTATAGGTACTTCACGTCGGATTAGTAATTAGTATTTTGATAAAGTAGGATTTGAATGAAATATTCAAAATAGTGTTTTATGTATTTCATTAATCTTATTTTTTTAAATTATTGAGTAATTATTTAATAATATAATATATAGTATAATATTTTTATTTGTAATTTAGAATAAGTATAATAAATTATATGTTATTTATAACTATTCTTATTTATAATATCTATATATATTATAATTATAGTACTACTATTCACTATAATGTATTAAATAATAGTGTAATTCTTAGTTAAGTTATAATATTAAAATAATTATGTTAATTTACTATAAAATATTTATACAAATTTGTTGTATTATTTATTAAATGATAATATAATTTATAAGAATATTTAATAGTGTGTTATTTTATTTATAATATTATTTTATTATAATTTATAAATAGGCATCTAATAATTTAATAAATATTTATGAGTATTGAATGGCATACTTTTTAATAATATTTAACAATGTACTATTTTATTATAATTTATAAATAGACATTTAATAATTTAATAATATATTATTTAATAAATTATGTATAGTTGTTTTATAAAATATTTTATTGCACTCGTAATTTTATATGATTTTATTATAATCGATAGTAATCTATAATAAATTATAACATATTTTGTAAATTTTTTTTATCATTGTAAAGGTATTTATATTAATTATATTTTAATGAATGCCTCAATATGTGGGAAAGTAAGGAGGTCCTAATTAGTAAGATGTTATGGATAATTAGTTAAATTATTTAAAAGTAATGGTATAATTGTAAATTATTAAAATTTGAAAGAGTAAAAAAGAAAATCAAAAGTTTTAGCATGGGTATTCTTTATAAGTAGTAAGTATAGATTAGTAGAAAGGGTAAATTTCACAAAACCCCTTTAAGTTTGACCCATTTTAAGGTGAATACCCCCTACATTTTAAAATGTCACTTTGCCCCCTTAAGTTTAGTGTGTTGCAGAAAACTCCCCAATGGTTTTCAATTTTTTCAACTAATCCCTCTTCATGGAGCTAGAGGAACTTGTAAAAAACTAAAAAGGTCCTCTCTAATTATCAAATTAAATTAAATTGATGGGATAAGAATATGTATTTGATTACAATAGAAGATTTTAATCCAATCTTTCAACACAACAATTTTTTTCCCAAAATAAAAGGCTTATTCCATTAATTCAGGAAAGGATTAAGGAAATTACCCTGAAAGATTGACTCTTTCTATATAATCCCATTAGCCATTGGATTGAACGTGGGGATTCAAATTCAAAATCTTCTTTCCTCGTAACAAATTTAAGCAATTCAGTTTATGATCCTTTAATCTATTGTGAGTTCATATATTGTGATTGAGTGACTATCAGCATAGCTTTTCTCATTAGAAAGGGAAGTTATCAAAACAAAATTTCTATCAGCAATATTAAGAATATGTATTTGATTACAATAGTTAAAACGTTAGAATTTGTTAGTTAATCTGTTATCAACAAAGAACTTAAGATTACAGTTGATAGTCAATTTACAAGTTCGTTCAACCCTCCCATATATTAAACTTACACATCGAATTATTTAGACATAAGATATCGGACGAAATCAAAGTGAACATCACCCTCCGAAACAAAGAAAAGAAATATACTCTTATTACTAATGCTTGTACATTTTAATATAAAACTAGGTTAGAGTTTATATAAAACATAATTAAGACGAGGTCTTATATGCAATTGATATAAAACTTAGTTTTAGCACACGAGATTCATCTTATCATCTACCTCTGATTTTTTGTGAAACTACTCATTTGGATGTGAGACACGAGTTTTGTCAACGAGAGCGTTGGTCCAGTCTCACAGTCACAGCCTTTTAATTTGGGCGATGCCTTAAAATTGGTTAGGCAACAAATAGATTAGTGGTGTGCAACGGTCGGTTCGGTTCGTTTTTTACCAAAATTTGAACAACCGAACCGAATCGCCTATAATTCAAAACCGAACCGAACTGTTGCAAGTCGGTTCGGTGCGGTTCGGTTCGGTTTGTTCGGTTCTAACTTCATCAAACAACAAACTATGTTAAAGAAAAAAAAGATATCAACAAAGTGGGAGATTATGAAATATTAAACACAGATATAATGATATTGTTTTCAACTCATAATGATTCAGAAAATGAGTTTACGGTTTGAGTCTTTGACTCTTTGGGGACGGGTCGGGTAGGGTTTGAGATCAGAATGGGTAGTATTGCACTATATTCGGTCGGTTCGGGTCGGTTCGGGTTGAAAAGTTTTCAAACCGACCCGAACCTATTCATAAAACCGATTTTTCCGGGTCGGTTCGGGTCGGTTCAGTCGGTTTTTTCGGTTTGGACCGAACCATGCTCAGCCCTAAAATAGATCGCGTATGCCTCAGATTGGTTAAGTTATAGTATTTAGGTTTCAAGTAGACACATCCATTAGTAATTGTTAGGGACTCAATGACATCATTGATTATTGTTATTATTGTTGTTATTAAGTTTTTGGGTTATTGTATATTAGTCACTTCAAATCTTAGTATTTGCTCATTAATCCCTCAAATCTTCACCTTTGTTACAATGTTTTTCCTCTGATATAGTAACGTTAGTTTTGTGGGGAAAATTAGGCCAACTTAAACAGAAATGATGGCTTATCCGTTATACCCTCACATATAATTAACATTATCATTTAAAACTTCACCAACATGTTTCTTAATGGGTTTCGACCGCCCGCTTAATCTAAAACCCAAGTTCAGAAGAACCCCAAACCAATTCAGAGCTCTTCCAAGAGTAATACTCCCCCTAAACCCTACAGAATCATCTAAATTTCCATCTGCTCCATTTCGCCCCCTCTAAGTGCCAAACTAAAAAGTAAAGAATTTAGGATCTTAAACCATGTTGCAAGGCTCATCCTCTAATGTAAGTGAAGCTTCAAGTTATGGGGCAATTAGGTAACTCTAGATGTTGGTTTAATGGTTAACCCAACCCAACTAGAGTTAGGAAAACTAACTATATTTCTAAAAGAAAGATGAAATCGCAATAAAACTGCAGATTTGTAAAACTAATGAGCAAATAGTGAGATTTGAAGAACTAATTTGCATATATGGTGATTTAAGGGACTAGTATGCATCTAACCCTAACCGTTAACTGTTGTGCTCTGATACCACTTGTTGTGCGCGGAAGCCACTTGTTGTGCACTGAGGAACCAAACCAAACACCGAGAGAGAAGGCAACTCAAATCAAACAATAATGGCACAAACTTAAACACAAACTTTAACGTGGTTCGGCAAATTGCCTATGTCCACGGGGCAAGAAGGTGAGGGCTTTACACTATAGAAAAAGAGAGTACAAAATAGAGATCACAAGATCACTCAAACTAGCCTCTCAAACAAAACCCTCAAATCTCTCACAAAACCCTCAAACAATTTTCTCAGAAAAGAACTCTCTTTTCTGTGCTCAAAACTCTCCTTCAAGCTACCCCAAAATGATCAATATGATCAAATAAACCGTAAACAAATCGTGTTCCTATTTATATAAATAAGGAAACTCAAACAGTGCAAGAAACCGAAGCAGACCCAGACCCGACTCACAGTCGATCGCCGAACCCATCGCGGTCGACCGGATCCAACGATCGAAACCAAAAAATACTACAGGGTTTTGCCGGTCGACCGCCGCACCACTTGCGGTCGACCGCGAAAAGTCCAGATACTTTCCATGTGTTGTGCATGTTCGCGGTCGACCGTAACGCCACTCGCGGTCGACCGTGCAGCATCCAAAATGTTTCGTTGTTGTGTCGCTAATTCTATAATTCTCCACCTCGGTGAAGTCTTTCCAAAACTGATCCGACACCAACCAAACCAAATGTCCCACTTGTTGCGTCCACTACGAAGTGAAATGAAATCACAGCAACGGACTCAATCCACAACAAGTTGAGACCCAAATGAGAATGCGAACACTCTCCAAACGTTGGTATCTACCCATCAAATCAGCTGCATCATAAATGACTGCATGTGTATCCTCTTGCCAAAGAAATCAAGCATTCACGCAGTTCCCCAAATGACCTCCAAAGGCCCTCAATCAAATAGAAAAGTTCTCAACTCTTCACCAACAAATATGCGGCTGATAGCTCTCCAAATGGCCCCAAAGTAAAACAAGTCAAACACCTCCACCTGAGGTGAACCAATGGCCGTATCCAAATCATATCCACCACCTGCATTCGAATCAACCAACTCATCATCTGCACCTAAATTCAAATGATCCCCTAACTGTGTTACCTTAGTTAGAATCCCAAACGATGCAGTATGATCTGGAGTATGTGGAGTAATCTTCACCCAATGTGGAGTAGCATCACTCTCCACCCGCTGGGATACATCTAAGATCTGTCCAAAACTCTCCACCTGCTGAGAGTCAATTAGCTCCCTCATCGAAGCCTCAATCGAAGTGACACTACCAGACCAAACATCCAATGGAGTTTTACCTCCAATCGCAACAGTCGACAACCTATGACCAAGATGACCCAAATATGTCCCAAGATGACCTCAACACTAGAATCAATGCTCAATATCAAACGTCGGTCCTCCTCCAGCAAGGAACAGCTCACCAAATCTGCCATCGCATCTCGTTATCCCAATATTTCCTTTCCACCGAAGTGTCTCAAAATACCGTGAGCTCGGGTCAAATACAGAAATAGGTCCCTCTTGTACCTTCCATCAAAATCAGAATGAAGTACCTTCACCTTTCTGCCAATCTCACACTTCTTCAATCTGTTGGAGACTATTAGGACTTTATCCAATCGAGATTTGGTTGCAACCCAAGCATACCTAGAACAGCCACCAACAAAAGGAACTAAATATCTATTACCTCTCAATGATGCCTCCTTGGAAGTTCCCCAAATGCCCATATGAACTCCATTGAAAAGACCCTTCGTGCTGTGAATAGAGGTGTCAAAATTTACCTCGGTCTTGTTGCTTACATTAAAATATTCACTGGACTTCAAATTGCAGGTCGATGCACCCTTTTCCAAATCAATATTGGAATGACCAAGCCTCAAATGCCGCAGTCTAATCGAATCAATAGAAATCGTCAGCTCTCCACCTGTCATCGTATTCCCAATTAAATAGTACAGGTTATTCTTCCTGATGCCCTCAGCAAAATAAGAGAGTCTTCCACAATCTCCAGAATCATGTCCTCGATACGAACTCAAAAACCCTCTCCAATCAAAGCTCCAATCGAGATCAAGTTCTTTCTCAAAGAAGGAACATATCTCACACCATGTAACTCTCTAACTGTCTCGTCATACATCTTGATACGAATTCTTCCTATCCCAAGGATCTGACATGCACGGTTATCACCCATGTATACCACACAACTCTCCAGCTTCTCAAAACTGGCAAATCATTCCATTCTAGTACACACATGATAGGTCGCACCACTATCCAACATCCACTCGGATTCCTCCGAATAGCAACCTATGAGACTGATAGAAAGCGAATAAACAGATGAGTTAGAAAGATTACCATCCGATATAACGATGTTCACTTTTGATGATGATTGCTTCCCTTTTCCTTTCTGCTTATTCTTCATCCAATCACTGAGCTTTGGACAATCTTTCTTCCAATAACCAGTCTTTTTACACCAAGCACACTAATCTTTATCAACTGTAGGATGCCCTACTCTAGACTGTGACTTTCCATTCTTTCGGTTTGGATTCTTTCCTCTTGCAATCATTGTCTCTGTTGTTGTGTCACTTGTAGACTCCTTATCTTTCTTTTAAAGCTGATAATTCACAAGTGCAGCGGTGACCTCACTATACGAAAGGGACGCATTCCCATTAATTAGGATAAGAACAAATGTCTCATATTTCTCATCTCGAAAGGAACTCAACAATAACAAACCTTTGTCCTCATCTTCTATCATAACATCCACATTCGTCAAATCCGTAAGAAACTTTGTGTAGTGGTTCATGTGATCGCCAATGAAGGTTCCCTTCTTCAATTGGAAGCGATAAAACCTCCTCTTCAAATACAAGCGATTTTCCACACTCTTGGTCATATACTTGCTCTTAATGGGTCTCCCAAATCTTTTTAGCTAAAGTCTCATTCATCACATCATATTTTAAATCTTGAGTCAAACAAGATCTAATCATACCACACGTCATTCTATTCATCTTCTTCCAAACCTTCTCTTCAATATCATCCGGCTTGCCATCCAATTCCAAAATATCTTTCAAATTTTGCGCGTTCAGCGCATCCAAAACCTCACATCTCCATAATCCAAAATTGTTCGTGCCATTAAACTTCTCCACATCTATCTTCATGGAGTGGATATTCAAATTTTGAATGGTCTTCACGCCAGAATCACCACCCTCAACACCCGAAGTACCTTCTTTCCCGGCCATCTTCCTCAACACACCAACAACCAATGCGGAACAAACTGAAGAATTGATCTAAAACTGAGAAAAGATAGAATTTTTACCAAAAAGATTCCACCTTTAACTTCAAACGAAGCTCTAACCGAACTTTTAAAGTGATCTACTCCTCCAAATAGCCCAAGCGTAGCTCGAGCTCTGATAACACTTGTTGTGCTCTGATACCACTTGTTGTGTGCGGAAGCCACTTTTTGTGCGCTAATGAACCAAACCAAACACCGAGAGAGAAGGCAATTCAAATCAAATAATAATGGCACAAACTCAAATACAAAGTTTAACATGATTCGGCAATTTGCCTACGTCCACGGGGCAAGAAGGGGAGGGCTTTACACTATAGAGAAAGAGAGTACAAAATAGAGATTACAAGATCACTCAAACTAACCTCTCAAACAAAACCCTCAAATCTCTCACAAAACACTCAAACAATTTGCTCAGAAAAGAACTCTTTTCTATGCTCAAAACTCTCCTTCAAGCTACCCGAAAAGTGATCAATATGATCCAATAAACCCTAAACAAATCGTGTTCCTATTTATATAAAACAAAGAAAACCCAAACAGAGCAGGAAACCGAAGCAGGCGCAGACCCGACTCGCGGTCGACCGGATCCAACGACCGAAACCAAAAAACACTATAGGGTTTTGTTGGTCGACCATCTCGCCACTTGCGGTCGACTACAAAAAGTCTAGAGATTTTTCTTATACTGTGCACGTTCGCGATCGACCGCAGCGCCACTCGCAATCGACCGCAGCGCCACTCGCAATCGACGGTGCAGCATCCAAAATGTTCTGTCGCTGTGCCAATTCTACATTAACGTCATGGAAGCAACCAAGCAATGCTAGTACTGCCACTATATTCGTAAAGGCAGTCATTCAAAGGGGTATAGCTGGGATTTCACAAAATGATGGTTAGGGTTTAATCATTGTTCAATAAATTAAGGCGTGCCCTTCTCGCCTTCGACTTGGGCTTTTTTGTAAGCTTGCGGCCAATTTGCCTTTTGCCGACGGCGCCTTGATTGATGGGAGGCCATGTATTCACCCCTGATCTTGTAAATAACAACCATCATGCCACTACGAGTACTGAATTGTAAGTCGAGAACTGCATAAAAGTTTTCATCTCGTTATTGGTCTCGGCTTAGTTTTAACCTTAACGTTGCTATTTCTTAGCACTCTCATTTTTCAAACCATAAAGGGGAAAAACAATCACAAAAAATTATTATGAAATAAAACCTGATTTCAAACTTAACTCAGAATTTACAAGCGACTATATTTATTCTTTTATTTTGCAAGATAAAATTGTTATTATATGGTATTCAAATGAGCTCATGATTTCATGTTTTCATAGACATGAAGCTTCGTAAACGATGGAAACTGCTTGGTTTCCCATGTCATTTTTGTGCCTTTTTAAAGATTCATGTCGGATTGCGACAATTTCAAGTGCATGAGAAGACTAAAAAGATCCCTTAATCTTTTGGGGAACACTGCTTAATTCTTTTTTATTTAAATAAATACTTTAGGGAGTGGAATAACCAATAGAAACTTTGCTCTTTGCCACATTATACATATTTCCAACATCCTCATTTATATGGTTTTTATTTCTTTCATTTTGTTAGCCTAAATCTCATCTCATAGTTTATTTATCGGTAAGACCTAGCATTCCAATATGTTTAAAAATAATTTTTTGAGCTTTTTGGTAAATTTATTTATCGTTGAGTTTCTCATTCATAAAACAACCATCAAATTGATATTGTAGTTAAAACTTTTTAGTTAATTATAGTTATGTTCTAAAAAATCTGCGATCAATTAGAAGTCATTGATTATTTAATTAGAAATGTTAGTTAATTAAGATATTTATGCATATTCGTATCCAGTTTGATTGGTTATGGCTATGTCAATATATATATGCATGATGTGATTCTATGCTCGTTGATCAAAGATTTAAAAAAAGATAACACATACGATAATAATCGTGAAAAAAAAATTATCACTCGTTCATGTATCCAAGCAAAGAAGATACTTTTGATACTTTTATCCGCCGTGTGCAAGAGTTTATGCATACAAATTTTGTTCATTTGGTTCGAATCCTTTTTATATCCCTAATTTGGACACAATAAAGATCCATAATTAACTCATGCTTCTATTAACTTTAGACAATTAAAAACCGCAATTTGTCCGTGAATTGAGGGCAAACTCATTGAATGAAAGCATATTCTAAAGTCAAAAGTTTCAAATGTGATTAGGTGTCACCTAATTTGAAAGGGATTGGAAGAATTATATTGGGGTTATTGACTCTAGCCTCTGGCCTCTGGCCATACATATTACATGGAAATTTCAAATTCTTAAATTTAAAGACAACAAATACCATTCACCAACACCTCCCATTTCTGTTCTAATCTTTGATATGATCCCTCTTTCGATAGAAGGTTAAAAAAAAAACACGCTGATATACTCTTGTCTCCATGCCCAAAATCAAGATCACTCTACTTTGAAGTCTAAAAAGAAGTTCAAGAGGAGGTTGATGAATCCTTTCGTTGGGTATGCAACACTATTCTATGAACCTCGTTCATAAGGTTATGGGCCATTTTTTCTTCCTTTAATCATTCTTTAATTTTTAATTCTTATTCTCTTGATCTCCCAATCTATATATTTGAAGGCCTTTTTTTTATTTCGGTTTATTCTCTTGTTGATCAATCTCCTAATCTTCTTCTCTTTAGGCGATAAAAATTTCCCTAAAAAGTTAACTCTCTTTTTTTCCCCCTCGTTTCATCTACTGTCTTAGTTTTTTGGTCTTGTAAGAGTATGCAATATTTATTTGATATGATAAGAATACAAAATCGCCATCTCCTAACCATGTCATAATTGCACCTTTTATCTTAAGCTTGTTCTTATTAATTTACCTGAAACTTATTGTTCTGATGTATAGGGTGTCATATTCAGATTTCAATACAACATACCTAATTTATTCATTATCTTTCTTCATTCCAAAGTTCTGTTTCATTAAGTATGGATACAATGCAATACAGCCACTAGCTAAGTTTGGGCACCTGCTGATAACTTGTACAGTTGATTTCCGTAAGCCGACAGATTCTTCAGCAAAAATGGGTTGCGTCTCATCAAAAATCATGGCAAAATCAGCAAGTTTTCGCGAAGAGTTCAACCGAAGCGTGAGGAGAAACACAAGTAGCATCGATGAAATAATCATATCGAAGAACAACACCGACCAATTTGTAGCTCTCTTATGCACTGCCAACACTGTTACTAAAAAAACGCTCAAGGAAGTACGACCTGCAGAAAATCTTAAACAGAACGAGAATTCTGTTACTGTCAAAGAGCGGCTAGAGAATGACATAGAAACAATCAATACTTGGGAATTACTAGCCGATCTAGATGAAGATAATGAAGGAAAAGAGCATTCCAAATCCATTTTATGTGACGATGTAGCTCAAGCTTCTAGAAGCTTTCGGACTGTGGAGGATTTCGACGCAATGATTGAGGAGAAGACGAAAGCCAATGCACAAGAAGGACTAAATACCGATAGTGAGAAGGGTCCAAAGAGAAAAGCCATGGCTAAGGAGCTCACATCTCTCAAAATGCCAGGCTTTGAGTTTTCAAGAGCCGGGAGCCTAAAAGAATGGCTTTCACAAGGAGGCCAAGTGTTTTCTCCAGGGTCTTATATCACTCCTAAATTTGGCAATTTTGTTGAAAACAGATTGCATAATGGGGAGAATGCTATTGAATTTGATCCTGAGTTGGTTGAACAATTTGAACAAGCCATGGATCAATTGACAATTGAGGAGGAGTTTGTACTGAAAGAGATTATAAAGAGCTCGGAAGATGGCAATGAAGAAAGAAATTTTTTTGACGTGAGTAGCAAAGCTTGAGGGAGATTTGTGAAGCTCTCTATAGTTTTTGAGGATCTTGTGATATAGAGCTCTTTTTTGTTTTGATCATGTATGTTAAGCACAGAGATTTGAAGTATGTATCATTTTACCATGTTGCCTTCGGCAACGATGTACATAAGGAACATGATGGTGCTTGTGTGCTAGGTACTTGTTTATGCTTCCTCCTAAATTTTTTGGTTCAGTAAAATACAGAAAAACTGCTACCAATGCTGAATTCTCTGCTCATTGTAGCTTGCTCTTGTCTCTTTCCATTTACATCTCTTGAACTGATTTTGGTTGGCCTCTTGAATCAAATTTTCATTTTCCTTTGCACCTGTGCTTGGTAAGAAAATGAGCAGAATAATTGTTTTGCACCTGAATCTATTGAAAAGCTAGGCGAAACAAATTCCAACAACTGAAATGTGATTTCTCATGCTGCGCATAACACAAAGCGTAAAATGATTAAATTCATTGACTTATAAAGAAAAGCATAGAAAAATCACTAAATCAAACTAATTGAGTAAGCTAATAAGGAAGGGATTCGTGTTACCGAAGAAAGTGCTAAATGTATCGTGCACCATCTCTTCGGAGAAACACAGCGACGCATCCGAGTCAGATATCCAAAGAAATCAAATCGATGAAATAAATGGTTTGCTTGAATCTGATGCTGACGCAATGGAAACTGAAGGCACATTTGGGCATCGAGTGGTGCAAGTCCGGATTGAGTCACTAATCAATCTTATTCCAGTCTAGTTCTCTCACTTGTAGTGCTGGTTTTTTCCAATTCAACCTCACTCCAAGGAGCGAGTTTCTAATTTGATCCAGTGAACAGGACCCCTGAGTGATTTTCTTTTTTTTTCTTTTTCTTTTTACTCTTAAAATTGATAAAAAGGTTTGAGTAGGCGGATAGACGCACTATGGTTATATTCTTTTTTTTTTTTTACTCTTAAAAGAGTCTAAAGAGTTTCACTAAGGAGAGTATATTCACACCTACAAGGATCTGTTCACCACAAATAAAAGGGAATTTTTTTTAAAAAGACCGTTTTTGCTAAATAATTAGCAAAATCGGTCATTTTGCTAATTATTTAGCAAAATCAACCTCTTTTTGGCCAACAGGCAAAAAAAATGTCGATTTTAGAAAACGCCCAGCTCAGAACATACGAGAGTACTAGTCCCGTATGTTTTGAGTGAACTAATTAGCGATTAGTGCTTACAGAAAACATACGAAACTACTAGTCCTATATGTTTTGGGCACTCATTTGTTCTGCCCAGCAAACCCATGGGACTAGTAGTCCTGTGGGTTTGCTGGGCAAAACAAACTAGTCTCTGCTTAACTTATGGGACTATTAGTCTCGTACGTTAAGCAGAGACTAGTTTGTTCTGCCCAGCAAACCCACGGGACTACTAGTCCCGTGGGTTTGCTGGGCAGAGGCAAAACATGCACAACAACATGCACAGACCTCTAACTTCGTATACAGTATTATTTGACAAAATTTTTCACAAAAATATTATTCACATTGTATACATTGATTTTCACAACACAAATCTAAAAAATACACAAATCCACATTGATTTTCACAAAATTTTCACAGCACAAATCTAAAAAATACACAACATCACAACTTAAATCCGATGAAATAAACACCGGATAATAACAAGTTTAATCAATTCAGAACATCACAACACAATATACATGTCATATGCATACCAATATGGCAAAATTCTAAACAATTCCAAATGTATCAAGTCTACCCATAATATGATATGTAGTCTAAGCTAAACAAATCCAAATGTATCAATAATTTCATACGACAATATATAATATTAGTGGAAAAGCTAACAACCTAAAAGTCCGCCCCTCCCTCGTCGTCTCCCTCTTCGTACCCGCTCAAATCGTCGGCGGCCTCCTTCGACTTGAGCTCGTATATGCTCGCTCTTTGGTTGTGTGTGGGGCAGTGACGGTAGAAATAGAAATAGAAAATAGAAAATATTTTACCAATTAATTGCTATCTACTTGCTCTTGAAGGACAATGTGACTTATTATGCCCTAATTGACTACTGTTTGAGGAAAATTTGCAGTAAAAAAAATGAAAAAAAATTGATCTGTATTCCTTTCAAAATCAATTACAATTTGGATTCCGATTACAAAAGAGAGGAGAATGATCTGGATTCTCCCCTTTGTTTAAATCTGGGTTCTTCACGGTGGCGATGAGATGCCTCCCTCGAATGCTCGCGTCGAGTTTGCTTCTCGTTGACGATCCGACGTCTTGTTTCACTGGAACATGATCTTCTCCTCACGATTTGACGTTGTGGAGAACTTGCGTGGCAAGTTTGAAACTCTGGACGAGTTGATAACTCTGAATGAGTTGGAAACTCTTGAAAAAGATTTGATTTGAACCGAGAATCGGTTCTCAAGGTTGATAACTCTGAATGAGTTGGAAACTCTTGAAAAAGATTTGATTTGAACCGAGAATCGGTTCTCAAGCTAAGGATGAAGAAGCTCTTATTGCAGATCTCCCAAGCTCCAGAAATGCTCTAAGGATCCTGTTGACGAGCCAAGAAGTTTCAACAGACCGCACCCCTTGAACTGAATTGATTTTCAGTTATTTATAGGGGATTAAGGGGTGTAACCACCTCCTTAATTCGCTCCTCAGTGGGGCTAATGGGATGTAACCGCCCCTTAAATCACTCCTGAGTGGAGTTGTGATCCCCTCAGATCGTGGGAAACGATTTTGAAACCGTTCAGCTCGTGTTTGAACCAGTCAAACGTAAAATCCATGTTCTGATGTGAATTCTGTGTTCAAACGCAGTGTTTGGAAGCTCAGACGTAGCAATTTAGAAGCTGCGTTGGCATCTTGTTGAAAGCTGCGTTTGGCAGCTTGGGAGCTACGTTTGGCAGCGGATGAAAGCTGTGTTGATAGCTTTCGGAGACTGCGTTTGTGGCCGAACATGAACTGCGTTTGCAGGTTTTGGAGCTGCGTTTGCGGCCGAACATGAGCTGCGTTGACGGCCGAATCTGAGCTGCGTTTGCAGCTTTTGGAGCTGCGTTTGTAGCTTTTAGAGTTGCGTTTGAGCTGCGTTCGTGGCTATGAACACGGCGCATCTTGATGCTGGTACGCGGGGAGGACTTCCACGTCTTGATTTGAAGAGACCGTCGATTTGTAGTCTCTTTCTGTCGAAGTGTTGCAAAGATCGTCATTTTGTAATCTTTACTTTAGCTCTCTGATATGTGAGAGTCGTCAGATTGTAACTCCCGATGTTGATTGTGGAGGCTGTTGATTAGAGCTTTCATCAATTGTTGTGAAGGTCGTCAGATTGTAACATTCATCGATCCACGTGAAAGTCTTCAAATTGTAGCCTTCTGGAAGTCGTCAGATTGTAACTTCCATCATCGGTGTTTGATGGGGATCAGCTATCTATTGTGATTTTTGGACAGCCTACAACTACATTGTCCACATCTTATTCGTGATGCTACTCCTTCCCGGCCTTGATCCATAGTACCTCTAATGCGCATAGAGCGAGGTCGTCCCGCTTGTCTTTTGTATTGAGGTAGTAATATATATAATATATACAAATTCGGCCAATAACGAGTATCATTGGGAGGATGAAAACTCTCCTTATAATCCTTTCGATAATGATTTGTTGAATACCAAGTTGAGCAATACCGATCATAAGGCAATCTAGCGCCACCATCCTGACTGGAACTAGCCGCTAAAACATGTTTATATGGTAGTTTTGTAATTGTGGTATACTACAAGTACAACTACGATCCTAGTCATGGAGATGGATGGTGTAAGTACCATCACAATCTTTAACCTCCCCTTCATTGTCGTTGAATGGTTCGATTCTACATGTTCTTACAGCCATAATCCTTTTCTGCAAAATTATCTCATTTTTTGGAGTGTACTTACTCGTCCAATTTGCACCATCACTACGTCTCTTATTAAAGTATGCGTTCAATCTATAAAACGTCCTTACAACTAAGGCTTGAATTAGCATAGCACGGGCACCCTTAAGTACATCATTGAAACTTTCAGAGTAATTAGTTGTTATCATACAATAGCACACTCCACCATCTCTACATAATGCTCATCGATCTTCGTATTGCGGCTTCAAGTTTTGTTCAATCCAATTGTGCGCTTCAACTGATAGGGATTTAATTTTCTCCTTACAATGCTCATATACAAGTGGGTCAGTGGGTTTGCTGGGTCGGGTTTGGGGGAGATGGAGATCGGGTTTAGGAGGGAGATGGGTTTAGGAGAGGTTGAGTTCGGTTTTGGGAGAGAGGGAGATCAGGAGAGAGAGAGAGTGAGTGAGAGAATGAACGGCTGTGCCCTAATTTGGGGCACAGCTGGGCTTTATATATCCCGACAATTCTACGGGACTACTAGTCCCATAGAATTGTCGGGCACTCATTTCTCTGCTAGTCTTGTACATTAAACAGAGACTAGTTTGTTCTGCCCAGCAAACCCACGGGACCACTAGTCCCGTGGGTTTGCTGGGCAGAAGAAATGAATGTCCAAAACATACGGGACTAGTAGTCTCGTATGTTTTCTGTGAGCACTAATCGCTGATTGGTTCACCCAAAACATACGGGACTAGTAGTCCCGTATGTTCTGAGCTGGACGTTTTTTAAAATCGACCTCTTTTTGGCATGTTGGCCAAAAAGAGATCGATTTTACTAAATAATTAGCAAAATGGTTGGTTTTTCTAATTATTTAGCAAAAACGATCTTTTTAAAAAAACTTTCCCCCAATAAAACTATATAGAGTCTATTTACACTTGAGTGATACTAATGGAGCCTATTCGTAATTAACTCTATAAAAGCTTATGAACTCTATTAGCATTTTTATACAGCCAAGGAGACAAAGAACTCTTCTCCAAACCCACTACTACAAACTGTAGCAGCCCCAATGGTTGTAACCGTTGGGGCTGAGCATGTCCCCAATGGTTACAACTGTTGGGGCTGCTAAAATGCCCGTTGGGGCAAGTCTCGTTGGGGCTGATTTTGTCCCAACGGTTGAAAAACTTGCCCCAACGGTTGTAACTGTTGGGGCAAGTAATTTTTATTTTTTTGGTTTTAAAAAATAAAATAAAAATGCCCTAACGGTTACAACCGTTGGGGCAAGTATATAATTTGTAAAAAAAAAATAGAACCAGCAGCTAGCTAGCTTTGAGAGACCAAATTCAGCAAGCTAGCTAGCTTTGAGATACCAAATTCAGCAAGCTCAGTTCAAGACAAAAGTTCTGTTCACATCAGCAAGCTAGCTAGCTTTGAGATACCAAATTCAGCAAGCTCAGTTCAAGACAAAAGTTCTGTTCACATTAAGAATCAGCAAAGAGATTTTCATGTCCACTGGTACGCTCGACAGAATAAGCCCACTATCGGGCATAGATTCAATTGGCATCACTTGTCTACAACACATACAAAATCACAATTGGCATCACTTGTCTACAACACATACAAAATCACAATTGGCATCACTTGTCTACAACACATCAAGCTAGCTAGCTTTGAGATACCAAATTCAGCAAGCTCAGTTCAAGACAAAAGTTCTGTTCACAATAAGAATCAGCAAAGAGATTTTCATGTCCAATGGTACGCTCGACAGAATAAGCCCACTATCGGGCAGAGATTCAATTGGCATCACTTGTCTACAACACATACAAAATCACAATTGGCATCACTTGTCTACAACACATACAAAATCACAATTGACATCACTTGTCTACAACACATCACTTGTCAATGAAACTCCAAATAAGAAGGATCACAAAAATTACAAACATTCAGAGACAAACATTCAAGGAGTTTACATTGACAGAATACTCAAATGAAGTTGCAAAATTACAATATCCTTGTAATCTGATATTGCATCATTGCAGATAGGTTCAGTATATGATTCACTCGCCAACAGTCTAGAAAATCGACAAAAAGTTCGTCATAATCTGAAAAAAACTTCATCTCAAGAATAAAACTTCATCACAAGAAAATAACTTAACTATTGGAGAATCACATTTTCAAGAAATCTACACATTCTTTCATCCTGACCATGATTCATTACAATCATGGACTCTTCTAGAACACTGCCAAAGAATACGAGCAAATTAGATTCAAGAACTTGGGGTCAGACAGCATCACAATATCAAGATTGGTGATAAAGTCACCATCATCAGGATATGAAAACAGCGATGTGTAAAGAACTATTACATAGATAATAAGAAAACTAGAAGAAATTAGATAAGCACTTACTCTTGCCATGTTGAAAGAAGGATATCTTGAAAAAGCTTTTGAAAGAACATCATCATTAAACCTCATTGCCAAGATCTCCACAAAATATGCAGAAATCATCTGCAAAAAAGAAAAAAAAAAGCTTAATTAACCTTTGTGTATTCCAGCAAATTAATATTGTGTATCCTCATTAATATGTAAAGAAAAAGCAAAAACACATAGACACATTTAGGAGAAGATTTGATTGTATGAAAAAACAGAACTAATGAAATATTGGAGTTCCTCTGGAGAAATACAAAAGCCTGGCTTCTTAAATATACATGTAAACTCATATCCCTGTGCTTTACATGCGTAGACATCAAGAGATGTCATGTAGCCAAAACACAAGCAGAACCAAAACGCCAAATAGATTGACTATCACATTTAAAAATAAGTGAGAAGTATGCGGCTCAAATTTTGCCTCTCCTAATATATGCATAGACTTCTCAGCTTTACCACTGTATCTTCTCTATGTACAAACATAGAAAAAACAGAAGGTTCCAGATAAACTTGGAAGAGACTGTTTCACATTAGTTTAACAGAATAGGTCCAAGAAAAACAAGGACCAAAAAATTAACACCTCAAGCACATAGAGAAATTAGAATATGGGGCAGTGATGTCGTAGGAAGCCATTAAGAAAAAGAAAAACAATCATGATCAACCATAAATTATAATTTCCAATATAAGTAACCTAAAAGTTCAGTGAGAAAGAGCGTTCAAATTTGTGAGATGCAATCATGAAATTAGTTCACCTTAAAGAACATGAGCCTAAATCACAACACAGCTCAAAAACATTAGATGGAAAAGGGAAGCACGATGAGCAACCAAGAAAAACAAATTCACTTAAACCATGTGTTGATATATATAGGTGATAGAACTACAATATTTATTTTTTCGTAGACTTCAATTTAACAGGCAAAAAATAGGACCTAAATGCTTACACGTTCTTTTAATATGACAGAAAAAGGAAAAATATTGTATGAAATACTAAACAAATAAGTGAATGAGATAAGAATTCATACTCTCTTCTTTCATTTTCGCTACCTAAAGTTGGAGAAAAGTTTCAATAATTTTGAAAATAATAGCAATCAATAGCAATCAAACTTAGCTTGATTTTATTACAATCATCCCCATTAGCCAATCAAGATAATGTAAATTCAATCACTTTCACTTTGATTTAGTCCTAGCAAGAAAGTTTGTGAAAAACATGGATACGAACAAAGGAGATAATGTGAATGCAAACCTTGGTAGATTTGAACATGAGCTGAGCAGGGTAATTAAGGAAAGCCAAAGATCCCTTGGTGAGTCCATGAGATCCCATAAGAACTGCTGAAAGGTTAACATATGTCTTCCATGGATTCACCATCTGCTTCATTGTGAATCCTTGAAGATATATCAGCCCTAAGTAAACAAATCCTTGCACAAATGTGAAGTACCAGCCTTAACTACAAAATTGAGGCAAAATAAACCAGATAATTAAAATAAACCAGATAATTAAAATCAGATTACAAGTTCAAAGATTTAATCTCACCTAAACTGCAACCTATTATAGACATATTCCTGAAATATGGGCAAAAAAGACTTTAATCAAGAAGAGAAACCCAGATGAAAATTTTGACATCACAAGAAAAAAGGTGGATACCAGATGTTATTGAAAGTCTCTGCATGCAATGAGAAAAAGGGCAATCTGCGAGCAGCTGCGGCGGGGGGCGGAGGCGATCTTTAGGCGGCGGAAAAGAGAGGAAAGAGCTTCGTGGCTGCAAGGGTTTTTTTTTTTTTGATGAGAGGGGCAACGCGAAGAAGAGGGGGAATGTGAAAGAAGGGGCACGGGGCTTTTGTGTGTTTTTTTCTTTTTTTCTTTTTTTCTTTTTGGTAAAAAAAAAGGGGGAAAACTCCCGCTCTTCTGAAAATAAAAGCCCCAACGGTGAGAACTGTTGGGGCTGATAAATGTTGCCCCAACGGTTCGTTCCAACTGTTGGGGCTGAGCATCTTTGTACTAGTGACCCAACAAGTTTTACCCATGTATTTGAGAATGAAAATACTATTATATAGATAATATGAGATAGATGGGTTTTTTTCACCAAATTATTTTAGGTCTAGAGAATAATTTCTTTGACTTAGGATTTTTCCAAGCATATTCTTTGACAAAATATACAATAATAATATGGATTTGCAAAGGATGGACGCTTTGCGTGTGAACATCTGTGCGTCTCTTTCCTAAGGAAGCTTATCTGAGGAGTATTAACGTGAGAGACTATAACTTAGGTTTCAAGGTTACTACAAAAACATTTTTGAGAGAATACTATACGTTTCAATTGGTGGACTATATATGGATTTACACATATAAAATGATAATTTATTACTGTCCTTTTTTGTATTATTTCTGACTTGTAATTTTTCCCCCAGAAATCGGGCAAGGTGTCAAGGGAGTTCACGAAGTAGAGGAATAATTTAAAATATACATGAAGGAAAAGAGAGATGGAGAGATAAAGCGAGAAGATAAGATGAAAGATTAGAAGACGGGAAGGAGTAATGCGGCTTCATGAATCAAGTCGTTACGTTGCTCCAAACCGAATATCTAATTCGGTATAAGTTGATATTCTCATACCAAAAGAAAGATGAACGTACAATCAATCGATGAAGAATGCCCACATCGCTGAATTTATTTTGAAATACTCTCTCGTTTTATTTCATTCCGAATGTAGGAGTAAGTGACAATGCAATCACATGAATCTATTCCTTTATACAAAAAGGAGAACTAGAGAGTCATTGTTCATGCTACAGTAAATGCCACAGTAGATTTACTGTAGCATTATTACTGTAGCAGATAATTAATTAAAAAGTGTTACTGTAGCACACGGGTATACTGTAGCATTTAAAAGGTACTATAGCAGAGCGGGATACTGTAGCATTCCCAGAAAATTCAAAACAGGAGATGTTAAAAAGGTGGGATTACTGTAGCAAAAAAAACACACCGTGCTTTGCACGGACAGCAGACTAGTCTATGATATATGAGGGAATGTTCTTGTGCCAAGACTCCCAAAACGTTGAAGTAGATGAAAAAAGATGGATTGAAGCAACGGACGACGAGAATAGGACCCCAAATTCTAAGATTGAAAAGAGCAGTGAAGATGTACTTGTAAAAATATCATCTACTTGTAAAATGTAGTGAATTAAACAAAGTGAGAATATCAGTGGTTATGATTTACATGTATGATGTGGATGCTCTTGAAATTAGCTAGATGTGATTACAAATTTACAATAGTTAATCAAAACTTGACTGTTGGTGATCACTAGTTTAAAAACAAAACCACGGATATGCACATCCAAAGTTTGGAAACTTTTTCAGCGGTAAATTATAGAAATGTCCTCTTGAGCCTTTTTTTTTTTTTCTGCAAATCCGTAGGATTCCACAGGGGAGAAATTCATTCTGCCGGTACAGTAGGGCCACGTGCGTGGGACCCACAAATCCATCTGTCTCTTGCCGCCTTCCATGTACTAATCCTAATAAAATTATAAATCTGTTGCACCCAGAATGCACCCAACTACGGGGACGACGTTTCTCGTTGGGTATTGACGTGGGTCCAAATTAGCTTCACGCTTATGAGTTTCTTTTATTAAACACTAATTAATTTATCAAATTATCTCTGTCATTTCTCCTCACTTTTTTCTGTCATAATTCGAGAGCTCGCTGTCCCAATCTGATCCCCTTCCATCTTCAGATCCAAGGAAACCCTAATTCAGAGGAATAATCAGTTACAGGTACGCTTTTTCCTCCAAATTCGTCATCCAATCTCCAAATTCGATCTTTTCCTGAAGAATTTGTTGCTATATATTGATGATAATTTGGGATCAAGTTTAGGGAATCTTATAATCTATAGATTGAATTGATATGGATTTGGTAGAGGAGTGTTCAAAATCTAATCTTGAGGAGGGGGAAGACGAGAAGAATATTGAAGCAGTAAAGAAAATGGAACCTTTTGAGGTTAACAGAGAGAAAATTAATGGGGAAATGGGTTTTGAAGAGAATTCTGAGCTTAATATCCCAGTTCAAACGGTTGAAGAATCAATTGAACCCATTGGGTCTCCTTCATTGGCACCGAAAGTGAATGGAGGAGGAATTGTAGACAAAAATAAGGAAGAATCATCTCCGAGATCAATTGAGTCATCCTCAAATTCAAACCTTGAAGTGAATTCAGAACCCAGGAAAGGATATGGATTGAAGAAATGGAGGAGAATAAGAAGAGATTACAATAAGGATGCAGGAGGAGCTGCGGATTCTTCGGTGATTTTGAAAAGAAGGCTTTCAGCGAATGAATCATCAAAAGCTCAGGATGATAATAAGGCGAAAATTCCTGTTGAGGAGGGGCTCGAGACCCCTACTCCTTCTGTTGGATCTCTACGTTCAACTGAAGCAGTTGATGCTGTTGGTTTAGATCCTGAGCTTATCCAATTGATGACAGCTGGTGCATTTGCAATTGGCATGGATTCTGACAACAGTGAGGACCGAAGTAGTAAATCCTCAACTGCAGCGAGTTTTCCAAAGCCGAGGCATGAGATTGGCTTTGGACGAGAGAGAGGGAGGATGAAAAGTATTGGAGGCAGGGTAGCTGGGAATGCACTCCAACAGAGGAATCAAAGAGGGAAAGCCGGTGTAGTAGATGCTAGCAAGAAGATCCGAGGAGATCGAATTAGTTTAGAGAAGGAGAATTCACAATCTAGTGTTGAGTCTGACTTGAGAAGCTCGAATATGGGTTTTATGCTATGGGGAAGTGGAGTTAGTAACGGGAAACAGAGTGAGAAATCTTTGAATTTTGACGGGGAGAATGGTGACGAAACTCAAACAAGTGAGGAAGTTAGGTCAGGTTACTATAAAGAGAATGGCATTGTTGAAGATTTATTGAAGGGAGATTTGGATCCTAATTTGTTGGAGGAGAGTAAGGTAAATAGGCAGAATTTTCATCCGCCCTCAGGCATTGATCCTTTCGTCGAGTCATTTGTTATGCTACAGGCCGCACAAGAAGCGCTTGAACTAGGTATTTTCTTCATTTCATCAACTTGTTCATTTATTATTTTTGTTCTTTTTTGGTGGCTTTCTAGAAACTTGAGAAAAAGCATATCTTTGGTTGTTTGCCGGATCTAGTTGTAAGGCCTTCGCATGAAAAGAAAAGCCAAATTAGAACTGAAGCAGGTCATGTGCCTGTATAATTATTCTTTAAGGAGGTCTCAAAGTACACTAGTATTATAGTCATTCTGTTATCTTTTAAAGTAATTCATAAAGATAATACATTGCCTTGAGAATGTTTGTATTCTTGATCTATTTGCCTCTAGTAGCGAATTCTTTTATTGATAAAAGCTGCATGGCCAACTGGTCAGATCTTTCTTTTCTTGATCTATAGAGGCATTTATTGTGGTTCTTTCTTGCCAGAAAATATTGTTGTAAACGTTTGTACAGATTTCATCCAATTATCTTGTAAGTTCTGATCTTCACCCAAAACTTATAACAATCAATTTAATTTTCCAGTTAGTAAAGATCTGAAAGATGTTTTTTATTTCTTAGATTTAATCAACCATGCCATATTGGAGTAATAAGAAGTTTTTTCTAGTATGGAACAACAAGAAGTTTTCTTATATTGAGAAATCTTTTCCATCCTAATAAAATCACTTTGTATGCTCTTCAGTTTTTTTCTAGTTTTGAGTAACAAGAAGTTTTCATCTGTGTGCCTGTCTAAAAGCCTGCTTATGTTGACCACTAGCTGCCTGGGTAGCAGGCTAGGCAGTTTTTCCAATACAAGAAAGTCGAAAGAAATTCTTTTTCGGTTGCAAACTGTTTATTCTGATCAGAATGATTGCCTTAGTAATCCCTTTAAAAATAGATAGTAGGTGACTTTTTTCCTATTTGTTTTCTAAGCTCTGCCTATTTCACCATCATACTTTCCTTCCATTAAATGTGAGGGACAGTTAAGCTGTGGTATATTTTCATGATTGCAGCCCTCTGAAAAAGCTGTTCATTTTCATCTGCAAAACTTATGTCTTGTTCTTACTAAATAGTTTATTTTCTACTAGCTATTATCTGATCCTTAGTTGTTAGAGCCTTTAATGTCCTGATTATCAACAATTTCATGGTTGTGAATTACCTAGTAGCACCAGTTAAGGCCTACTCCACCTTATGTGGATAGCCAACCATATGCCAATATTTAAGGTCATAAATCTCCACGTTTCATACTGTTTCTCAATATACAGAAAGACAAAGTGTATTTTATTATCTAATAATCCCATTTTCCTCATTATGATATCATGCGGTATCTTAAATCATGTTCACCCTTATATGCTCCTAGCATATAACAACCAATCCTTTTAACTTTTAAGACTAAATCATCCATATCAACTGATCATATCATGTTGTTCCCGTATCTGTTTGGCTTTACAAATAATCAATTAGGACCAACACAACCAAGCACGTATGCATACACATATGCATACTCAATAATGTCAAAGGTGAGATCAACATGAGACACGAGAGGAAAAGTAGTCGGTCCCACTTCACGTTTACTATCTCTGCTGTCTTGGAAGCTTGCCATATGGGTTCATGGACTCAGGACATCATGTGGTTCATCAATCACATTTTTCCTCATATTAGCCTACCAAATCACAACCATTTATCTATTTGACCTGCTAACATTGTGGTTTCCTTATTGATCGCCTTTTGAAAGAAGCCATTAGGTTCTGTACAATGATATATGTCATGCGTGCAGACATATGCAAATGAATACATGTATACACGTATATGCACACACATATAATATAACAAACTGTATCTCATGCCATGAGATATTGAATGGAAACTTTATTTTAAAATATTTATGCTAGTTCTTCAGCACATCAATTTAGGATTTGATTTCGATATTCTTTGAAAGCATACTTCCCCTAGAAAACCTTAAACGTTAGAGTTACAGTTTACAGAAAATAATGTCTGTTGGTCGTGAACCTTGTGTGCCCCCATTTAATTTAATTTTTTGTTTCACACAAGAAAGGCCGACATCTATAGCTACTTGTCTAAGCTTTGTTGCATCTTTAAATTGCATGCAAAAATTCTTCAAGATTTCCAAGAATTTAAAATATTTTTATGGCACAAAATAAAAAACAATTACTTTTCTGGAATCCCTATACACTTGAGATTTAATGTTAAATTCACGTTTAGTATGTGCACAGTTTTATAAGAGCTGTGTACATTATTAACTGTAATAAAAACAAAATGTATGCACTTATTTTGAGAAAAGGTAAACTGATTACATTATTAGCATATTTAGTTATATATTTTAATCTACAAATACTATTTAATGCCACATGCACCATACTTGTGAATGAATCTAACCAAAATTTGGTTTGTCATTAAATTTTCCCATTAGATTTGCTAATTTATACGAGAGAAAAAAAAGAGTTCCTGTCAGTTATGCTCTTTTCCAAATTTTTAATGCTTCATTTTCATCAAGGGTCAAGACACTTCTGTTTCTAGGAATTGTGTACGAGGGAAGAATGCTGAAAGTTCAAATACAGCCTATTCTATCTGATATCACAACATGGAGTCAAGCTGGATTTCAGATCCTGATAATATCTTTATCTGTAGTCTTATTTAGGGAAATGATGTTGACCTGAACTGGGATACTAGATCACCATCTATCAAAATGGCCAAATTGATCTAGGTAATTCTTCTCGCATATTAGAGCTAATTAGAATATTTTAGTCATTTCATCTAGTTTTTCACTCTCCTTACAGTTCATAAATAATAAGTATATGTTTGAATCTATATTTATACATTAACAGATATAGGTAGAATTCATTATTTGAACAATATCCACAATGACATTTGTTTGTGAAAATTAACTCAGACAAATAGTTTTACATCTAGATCCTAAATATTAGGTGCAATCCGTAGTCAATCTTAGTAAACACTGCTAATAGATCCCAAACAGATAGTAACAAATATAATAACTCATGGTTATAAAATGTGTCATACATATATTTAGTTGCCATGCATAAGAAGGCACTAATGTCTGGGTACAGTAGGAAACATACACGAGATTTGCTTAAGAGGATTACACGTGTACAGTATATTTTGTCTCACATTCTGTGCATGCGGATCTTGGAAGTCATTGACGCTTCTGTATTATGGACATGTCTGATTCTTGTCAGAATTTGACTGCAATCAACCTTTTGTCAGCTTAGGTTACCTCCATAACAGCATGGACAATGGTAACATCTTTACAGCAAACCTGTTAATGGGGAATGGAATCCTCGTGATTAAGCTTCTAAAACTACAGCTAAATTTTTAGTGGATACAAAACTCACTGATGGAATTTTCTTCTTAGAAAGGGAACTGAAGGACTGACAATATGACCTGTATAAATTCTCTTTGCCCATCCTCCTATACATGCTGTAGAGCTATATAGAGGGCAATTTCAGGAGGAAACACATTTTCTTAAACGAACGCAATGTGATTTCAATTTTGAACCATTAGCAATTTGTTCCTTGTTTTTTACCCTCAAGAAAGCACTATAGGACCAAGAGCAAGATAAACAATCAAGTAAATTTAATAACATACAAGCATGTTTAAATGTTTAAGGAGTATTCTTCAGTTTCGTTCAACTTATCTGGTCATAGAGCTTAGTTTTCTTTCTTCCAGTTTTGCAAATAAGGTGGGATTATTTGATTCATGATTAAATATGACAGTCACATTTTCTGGGGAATTTTTTTTTTAATTATGGAGCAAACTGAATATTTTTCTGTTATTGTAGCGAATTTTATTGTGCTGTTGCATGGAAGGTGGTCTTCTTATTCAGAAATGATAACAGATTGCATGATTGCATTTTTTTAATGGAAGTGTGAACACTTACATGTTTATCATCATGATATGTGTGCACGTGCGCGTGTGTGCACACGCGCGCGTGTGTGCGTGCGTGCACGCACGCGCAGTGGCAGAGGCAGG
>NC_033798.1:91195254-91253924 GCF_001876935.1 Asparagus officinalis
ATCAAAAAAGGTTAATTCTCACCTACGAGAGTAGAAGATATTCGACCTCTTTTAAAAAACTTTTCCATAATTGAGTCACTATGTTAGTTCCATAAATCTTTCATATTTTGAAATTAACCCCTCAAATAATAGAAATTGCTATTAGGTCCGTCAAATTTTGACTTATTTTTAGATTAGTTCCTCCACTCAAGAATATAAATAGCAATTGGAGAGATTAAATTTGGGAAAAAAATTTGTGAGAATTGGAGGGGCTGATAGTCCACAACGATAGGTATCACTTGTAATCCCTGGAATTGCTACTTCTAGTAACGATTGGAGGGATTAATTTCAAAATAAGTTAGAATTGAGAAACCTAATAGGAACATTTTAGGGGCTAATTTTAAAATAACTTAAGAATTGAGTGAGTGGCCTAATTGCAATTTCCATGATTTGAGGGGCCAATTTTCAAAAAATGGAAGATTTTAAGGGAGCAGTAGCAAAAAAAACACCCTATTATTCAGGGGGCCAGGACCTTGTTGGGTCCTTATTGGCTCTGCCCTACATGTGTGTGTGTGTGCTCGTGCGCGTGCGTGCGGGTGCGCTTGCATGTGTACACTCGTGCGCTCGTGTGCGCGTGCGTGTATTTATTTATTTATGCATGCATGCAATATAGAGGAACTTGGTACCAAACATAACTTTGTGTGCTTGGTAGTGAGGTAGATCATTCTCATCCACTCACTCAAATGGGGGACCACATTCACATAGGTTGGAGAGTGAATGAGAATGAGACACCCACTACCAAGCACAAATTAAAATTTGTGCTTGGTACTAAGTTCCTGCATTTCTCGTCTCTCTCTCTCTTTCTCTTTTTTTTCCTCTCCCTCTCTTTCTCTCTCTCTCTCTCTCTTTCATTCATATATATCTATTATACTATGATAATATATATATACTTATATTATATCCTAAAGGTCTGCTGATAGGCTCTTCTTATCGCCTCTTGTGCATCTCCCATAATTCAAATTTCAAATTAACTTTTCTCATCTTTCTATAATTTATAGTAGGTCCTCTGTTCTCTTTTACATTCGTACTAAGTTCCTGCATTTCTCTCTCTCTCTCTCCGTCTCTCTCTCTCTCTCTCATATATATAGTTATATATATATATATATATATATATATATATATATATATATTATATATATATATACTATATATATATATATATATATTATATATCTACGAGGTCTGTGATAGGCTTCATTCTTATCATCTTGTGTGCATCTCCATAATTCAAATTCAATTAACTTTTCTCATCGTGTTCTATAATTTATAGTGTGGATACCTCTGTTCTCTTTTAACATTGGCCCTTGTGAGGAAAAAGAAACATAGACCCTTCTGTGGTGTTTCTTCATAAAGCAAGAAACTACCTTTTGAGTGTGATATAAGTTACTCATATAACTACCAAAAGTTCAACTGATATAAGTTACTCATAGTGCATATCTGAATGGTGTTAGTCAGACACTTGATGGATACATGTAGGATACTCTTTTGTGGCATATCCTAAATTCAAAGCAGATCTTAAATGTACTGAAGGACATATCATAGATACTTCTGATACTAAGAAGTTAAAATCTACTATAAGAATGATGGGTGCAGATTTCCATTTGATTTATAGTACATTAATTTTCATAGTTTGGCCAGTTTTTCTGTCAGGAATTTTATTATTCATGTGAATTTATATGAGTTGAAAATATTCACAACATGCAGCAACCAATTGTCACACTCTTGAGTTTTTCTAGCCTTACAAATTCATGTATAATTTTGTTATTGTCTTATCCGCTGCATACATGTGACGTTTTAGAATTGTGTCCATACTTTGTATTCATATGGTTCTTATCGGATGTATTTGATGCATCAAGTACAATGTGCATATATAACATTTTTTCCATATCTATGTCATATAGGTGTCCCAGTTAAAAGTATTGTCTTCATACCTTACATATATAAATATATGTGTATCATATTGTACAGTTTCCATGCTTCACTGGGCCACAATGGACGGACAGGAACTTGAGTATCTTGCAAAGAAACTATTGTAGTCTTCTATCTTGTTGGTTGAATTCTCAACATAATGATCCGAAAACTCATTCTTTTTATTTGAAAACGGGAGTAGCCAAAGTAGATTGTAACAGTCATCTAGTATGGAGTACAAACCTGTTGTTAGAAGACTAGTGCTCTAAGCAGAGCTGCGTGGTAGCTAAAAATTGTATCGTTGTCAAGGTATCGAGGCATCCCAACCTATTAGAGATCAGAGGTACATACATGTTGTTTATATGAGGGGAGCAAACTGAAGTATTACATGTTTATATGAGGGGCAATTAAAACATTCTTCCTGAAATGATTCTATTCTGGTGTCTGGTTCATTTTCATTAGCAACAAAATGATTATTTCAAGAAATTTGTTCATTTCAATTCTGTATGATTTTGAGATTTTTTATTTCTTTAATAATAAATTTGGGTTTGTTGAAACAACGGTTGCTTGTGCAACATATGCTCATATTTGCTTAAGCTATTAAGTTATCATTAGAGGGGCATTTGCAGTAGTTGAAACTACAACATCTAGTTGCAACGAAGCAATTGCAGTTGGACAAAAATGACCCAGTTGCAAGCTTCCAAACACAGCCTCAGTATTTTCTGCCGCAGGATTAGCTTCCTCCGTATCTATCCATTTACTTCCGCGAATGCACTCTACCCAAGGTTTTGCACAAGAAAATGCCGACAAGCTTATGTTGTCTTGACGTTTTCTTATTAGTAGAATGAGCATCACCACTGTCATGGCAGATCTGAATGACTAATAGTTTGGCTGTTGTTTATTGATGATTTCTTATAATTAGGATTGCAAATTCAAGTTTGTCTTGCATTAAAGGATGTTGCATAACTAAACAATGTTTTTAATGGTTTCTTTCTATTCAGAAATAAAAAAGATTGGGGAAATTGGGAATGCCACAGAATGCAATGACTTTGATGACCAATCTGAAGAAACAGAAGCCAGTAGTTCCCCAACGTTTGAGGCTCATTTACTTGAACTAAACCATAAGATAGAAAACCTTCAGTACAAATTGGATGAAGCATCTGCAGTTGTCAAGGCGAAGGAATTAAAGATAATTGACCTTGAAGACATCATCAATCAAACGCATCTTCCGAGCAAGGAATCATCTAGTACTACAGTGCCGACCTTTGAAGAGATGAATGACCTCGAATTTGAGCTTGAAGACCTATTCAAGAAGAAGATTCAATCAGAAATTGAGTTGTTGATCATAACTAGAACTACACAAAGTTGGAAAATACTGGCTGAAGACCAAATTGCTCTTCTTGAGGAGCAGAAATCTCTGGCTGTGGACCAAGCACATGCTTTACTCAGGCTGAACGATGCCGAGGAAAAGGCCATCAAGTTGAAGGATCAAGCAGAGGAATTAGATTCTCACTGCAAAGAACTGTTAGGAACTGAAAAGGTGTTGAAACTACAGAACAAAGTCTGTAAGTATTCTTTCTGTTGTTTCATTCAGCTTGTTCTCTTGTTTGTTGCGCTGGGGTTGTTTATGATTCAGATGATCCCTCCTTCCGATGATTTTGTACCCACTTAGTTTTGATACAAGTAGAGAACTGTTTTGTAATTTTTGCTTTTTCTCAGAAGTTTTTCTGTAAGATTTTCCCTGGAAATGGTGAGTTATTTCTTCACCTATTAGAACTCCCCAACTTGATACATTTGTTTTATGTATTTCCTCCATGTCCTTGTACTATATATTGGCTTAGACATGAATTTTGCTCATAATAAGGATGAGAATAATTGTGGAATAGCTTATGGGAGCATTTGCTCCATTTCTATCATGAGAATTTTCTGCTGTGTAGTAATACTTTGTGTGATATGATTGTGTACAAATCCCTATGTGAGGATTGTCTTTGCATGTTACTGATAAAATTGATTTTTTTTCCTCATTAGAAAGAGTTTTATATATGTTCTCTGAAGAAAAGAAAGATCATGTGTAGCTGGCAGCCTCAAGTTTTGAGTTTCGTAGCTGATATATTACCATTTAAAGATTGATGCTGAGTATTTTTTTTTTTTTTTGCGCCAACTCTGATTTATTGCGAAAAGGGGAAGGATTCTTTCCATTTTCATGAAAGGTTAGATAAAGAAACCACATTCTTTTCTAGGAATGGAATCAGATTACAATCTTTTCTACGAGAAAAGAGTGTTAAGAAATAAATATAGAATGAACACGATGTGTTATGATTTGTTTACTTTATACGAGAAGTCATATTCTATCTTATTTATTTCTTAAATAAAGGATGTGTTATATTTGCTAAATATGTTAATGTTAGAATCTCTGTTAGTTTATACTAAAAATGCCCATATAGCATCTACATGAAGACTTCAGTGAATAAATGAATATCAGGAGTAATTTAAGCAAATTTATTTAAATCTTTCTTTCTTTTTTGTTGGGGCTGATATCATAAGTAGATTCTTCCCAGAAGCAAATAATAATAATAATAATAAGGTGATTAGGAAATGTGATGGAGCAGAAGAAATATTTTCATGAAGAAGATGAAAGTATTATAACTCAAATTCATCTGAAAAGATGAAACCTTTTATGGCTATATAAATAATCTCCAAGTATCCAATATTCTAGCTCTTGGAGCCGTATGTGATGGTGTTGAGTTCTAAAGCCCAACATTAACTGTAATCAGATTCATCACTATGAGTCCTAGTGACAACTAAATAAGTCTTCATATACATTCAAATTTGACAATGGAAAAGACCCCTGATTCTGACTAAATTAGACCATTCAACAACAAAGAGAGCTTTCTGAGAAACTTGTGAGCTAGAAAAAGCTACAAGACTTTATAGTACAGTCCAAAGTTTACAACAAATAATTCTTCAAACGAACTACCAAGTGGGTTCCAAAATTGGATTATTCTGGAGAGGGTGAGGATCCTGACTAATTAACAGTTCATGCTTTGGTGAGTCTTTTGACAGAGATCTTTCGAATTTTGTAATAAGAATTTTTCCTAAATTATTTTCGTGGTTATCCCTCCATTTGGTACTCGTTTTGATTTTGACTTCATTAATCAAAGATGCGTTAGCCTTCTCTAATTTTTCTATCCAGAAAAAGAAACCGACTCTTAAATAATAAATAGGCAGGTCATTTTCCCTCTGTTATACTTGCGGTAGCTCTAGTATTAAATCTACAAATTTACTTTATATATTTGGGCAATATCATCATTACAGTCAAATGATCTATGAAAAGTTTAAACTTGCAGGATTACAAAAGTATATGAACAAGCAGTTTCCTTTAAGAATCCAGACGGAAGGATGACAGTAGTCAGTAATATTTCTTTACTTACACAGAAAATAAACTTCAGAGTAACATAATAATCAATACCTAAAACAACACAAATAGCTTCTCCAGATATCAAAATGGCTGTAACAATAGACCCCATATACTGGCAAAATAAGTGAGCGTATATTCATGTTCTCATATTAGAAACTAGAATCTGTCATTCACAAGCAACTGTTAGCATGCACAACTTCTAAATAAGACCTAAAGAAGAATTTACTAGAAAAGAAGGAAACCAAAATTTTCCCTATTTCCTCCTTTTTCTCACTAGTTTCCAAACCTAGGGGGGAAAAGAAAAAAAAAATGCTAGAACTCCAACTAATACTAAAACTTCAAACTGCAGCTCCGTATACTTCTTCAAACTGTGGAGGATACTCATTGAGATCAAACAGGCGAGACCCGCGATTTCCTCTTTCAACATTCTCCACATTCTCATTCTCATTTGCATTCCCAACATTCTCCAAAGCATTCCCGGTTAAAGGAGGTCCATTATAGTGTCTTCTCATATGCCCACCAAGAGCCTGACCCGTCGCAAAAACCTCGCTGCAAACCTTGCATTTGTGCTCAATTGCAGTCGCAGCCCTAGCATCAGCTTGAACAACTCCATTCTCTGTAACTCCCTCATGCGGCTCAGTTTTCTTATTGTGACTAGCTCGATGACCTCCCAATGCCTGGTGGCTAGCAAAAGTTCTGTCACAAATATTGCATTGGTAGGTCTTTGATCCCTTAGGAGATTCTTCTGGTCTTTTGACAGGCACTATGACTACAGTCTCAGAAATAATCAACAGGGTCTGTGCAGCAAATTCCTCTGGAGTAGTTCGCCCTCTCTTTGCGCGTAAGCCCCAGTTTGTGACCGTCGAGGTTGGATTGGATTGTTGCCAGTTTGTGACCGTCGAGGTTGGATTGGATCGTCGCCAGTTTGTGACTGTCGAGGTTTGATTGGATCGTCGCTTGAGATTCTTGACCGGTTTGTTTGCGCCCCGATAAGCTCTTTCAGGGTGAGACCTTAGATGACCATAGAGAGCTTTTGGGGTGGGGAAAATCTTTGGGCACTCTGGACAAGTGATCATGTTTAAATTGTTGGTTTCAGAGCTCTCAATTGCTTGCTGGGATTTTCCAGAGTTAGACTCGGTCACATCAGAAGATGTTTCTTCATTATAATCTTTCTCATGCATTTTTGAGACAGATCCATTCACCTCTGAATCAGCTTTCTTATTGCTGGCTTCCTTCTGCTGCATTGCTCTCATTTTGAGCTTCAGAAAGCTACAAATTTTATGACAAAATTGTAGTTAAGAAACTGAACAAGAGAAACTCTTTTGCCATAATATGTCAATTAGAAATCCATTGATAGAAAGCTCTCAGTCCAATTTTATGAAAAAAACTGAGTGAAAAAAAAAAATAAGACTTCTGCAGTAGCTTGTGTCTGTTACTCCCCTCATCAGTTATTAAATTAAGTAATTGAGATAACAAAGCATAAATGATAGCAGGATAAAGTCTCTTAATTTGCATAAAATTTGAAACACAAACAAGGAGAAAAACACCAAGTTTTCAATATCAAATGCTAAGTTTCAATATCAAATGCTAAGTTTCATATTAATTAGAAGGAGGCATAACTTCTTTTTGTTCATCACTGTCAGTTTCTTAAGCTAATAGAGCATTTTGAGAGCTGAAAGTTAAATGTTTTTAATAGAAAATAAATTGACACCCAAATTGAAAGGAATGAAACACACAGCTCTTCGTTAATAAGACCTGTTATCAAACCCTATATTGATATGACCCCACATCTGAATCTAATAGTAAAGAAATCAGAAAGTAGCTTCAGAAATCAGAAGTTTCTGCCGTCTTTCTACCAAATTCCGTGGAACCGTTTGATTTATTATTTTATTGTTAGATTGATACCCAAGTAAAAACGTGTTGATAAAATGTCAATTTATGGGGTCAAAACTGTCAATTTAAACAACAATTAAAGGGGGGAAATGGTTTTTGAAATAGGCAGAGTGAAAGAAGCTGGATAGCTAAATGGGACTCAACCTCTAAATACAAACTAAAGAAACTAGCTGAAGAATTACTAAAAAGAAATGATATTTTTTTCTGCATACCACATTGGGGTAAAAAATAACTTGCATGAATTCTTGTTTCTTTTCCATTAAAAAATCTGCACAGAACCTATCTGAAGAATCGAACCATTCAGCCGAAAACATGAGTGAAAATGTAGTTTATTATTGACATAAGCACATCAAGGAAAATCCAAGATATATAAAAGATCAAGCTGATGGATTGAACTCTCAACAGAAAAAGTTTGGAAAAAGATAAAAAATTTCCGTTACAAATCACTATTAGAGATCTTGTTAAACCCATCAACAGCATCCTTCAAATGCTCAGCATTCAATATATCTCACAAAACGACTATAGAAACTGGCAGAGAAACTTTAATTACATTGTAAAAAATTAGCTCAAAAATTATTAAAACATAGTTTCTTGCAATGCTTGATGAACAAGTGATCTGAGCAACAAAAAGGACAAAAAAAAAAGTGACAACAAAAAATAGACTATCACTCAGCTAATAGATGGATATCTCAGCTGGAAAAAATAATTATAATAAAATATCCCATCTAAGAAAACAGCTGAAAAATAGAGAACAGAGCACTTTTAGATTGAAAGATAAACAAGTTCAAAACTCCAAAAAAAAGATCAGAAATATCGAAAAATAGCTTCTTTCTGTTAAGAATTGTATCTTATGAACAATGGGGCGATGATCATAAAACAATGCAAAATAATTAAAAAAAACTAGCGTTTCCATTGCTTACTTGTTCACCAAGTAACCTTGTAAAAAAGAGCTATCACCCAGCTGAGCAGTTAACTTAAATATACCAGGTGCAGAAATTAAGATCATAAAAAATACAACTTTCATCCAAAAACCATCTTCACTGATCAAAACATCAAAACCCCATATCTTAAAATCTCAGGAAAAATCAAGTATTCAATGAAAACCCATCTCAGAAACATCTCAGAAAAGGACAAAAATGGCTTTTTGGTATCAACAAGATGAAAAGAAGCACTTACTTGGTCCCCAAGTTATCAAAGCAAAACCCAGAAAACCCAGCTAAAATCTTGAAACCCCCAGCTCAACTCAGTAGAGATTAGAAGATTAAGAAGAAGAGAGAGAAAAAGATGAAATCTTTGAGCAGAGAAGAGAGAAACAGTAGGAGGAGATGAATGGAAGCGACAAGAGTGATGGCTAATAAAAGACTCTCTGTTTTAGAGAGAGAGAGAGAGAGAGAGAGAGAGAGAGAGGAGATCGCGGAATCGTGATAGCTTTCCAAAATAACCACTAAATCTCCCGCGCGCCGATCCCTCTGTTATCTTTCCATACGTTACCGGGATTGAAATTTGATTGTTAAGTTAATTTTCATAATTTAATATACAGAAACCGACTCATTTTTATCTCTTCACTCATAAAATGTCTACACTGTACTTTTTCTTGATTTTTTTTAGAATCCTCGTACTCAAACCGTCAAGTAACTGAATCAAATAGTCTTGCGACCATTATCTAATACACAATCTATTTAACAACCCGTACATTCAAAAGAATTAGCTAGTTTCTTTTTCCTTTTTTTTTCACCCTGGAGTTGGATATAGAACAATTTTTCAAAACGGACTGATTTTTTTTTTTTTTTTTCAAAACCGACTGTTTTTTTTTTTATTTATCAAAATCGACCCGGTTTTGTGATTAGGCTGCTAATCACTATCCTAAATAGTCGGGGTTGGCAACCCCGACTATTTAGGAGGGTGTTAAACCCTAATTAAAGGGTGATTAGCAGGTTAATCACTATCCTAAATAGTCGGGGTTGCCAACCCCGACTATTTAGGATAGTGATTAGCCTGCTAATCACAAAACCGGGTCGATTTTGATAAATAAAAAAAAAACAGTCGGTTTTGAAAAAAAAAAAAAAATTTCAGTCGGTTTTGAAAAATTGTTCGTTGGATATAATCCCATGTATAAGTTCTGTCAATCTAGCACCTTATTTTATTTTCTTGAATTATGCACTTTTACTTGTGAGCCTTTTTTTCTTTTTTCTTTTTTATAATTTAGTTTGCACAAATGAAACTAGCAATACACAAAAGGAGTTTATGATGTTATTAAATGAATTAATTAATATGTAGTCTGTTTAGTTTTTTGGCAACATAGAGAGCAAACTCTCATCATCATCACAAACCCGTTTACGTTAAAATATAGTTGTATACGTGAATGCATTAAAAATAAATTCACCACTTTCTTCCATATTAAAAGTTTATTTATTAATAACTATGGGCATCAAGAAATTACCTCAAACATCAATTCAAATTTAAGATGGAGATGTCCCCGGGTCAGAAATAGGAGTATGACCTTTTATTGAAAAAGTTAGAATTAATCCTCATCTGTTACTGTAGGCATTATAGGTTGAAGTTTACAAATAATCATGGTGATCTCAAGAGTTACATGTATAAAAAAAATTCATTTCACAATTTCATTTTTATTTCTTTATTATGAATTACAAATGACAAATGTTGTAACTGTTGAGCGATGCGGAAGCCAAACAACCAAACCAACGTGCTACGAGAAATCAAATCAAACGAACGTCGAGAGAAGACCAAACAAACAAAATCAATACCACAAACACAAACAACCAATTTTAACGTGGTTCGGCAAGTTGCCTACGTCCACGGGGCAAGAAGAGGATAGGGTTTTTTACTAATAGAGAAGAAGAGTACAAACTGATATTACAAATCACTCAAACTCACCAATTAATCTCACCAACAAATCTCTAATTCTCTCCAAACAAAACCCTAACCAATAGCTCGGAAAATACCTCTTTTCTATGCTCCAAATATCCTTAATTTCCTTCTCAATTCTCTCTTCGAATTGTTCTATATATATATAAATCCTAAAATCATAAACATACTAGGAATTCTAAAACAAAAAACAATATTGATTAGGAATCCTAATAACCTATTACTAAAACAGATTTGGAATCATATTATAAAAACAGATTAGGAATCCCAATAGCCTGTTACCAAAACAAATTAGGAAACATATTAGGAACCTACTATCCAACAATTCTCTATCTCGACGAAGTTTTCTCAAAACTGAGCCGACATCAATACCAACCAAACGTCTCACTTGTTGCGTCCAGTACGAAGTGGAACAAATCTACGACAACGGACTCAATCCACAACAAGTCGAGAACCCAAACGAGAATGCGAACAAACTCTAAATATCGGTATCAACTCACCAAACCGGCTGCATCATAAATGACTGCCTACGTATCCTCTTGCCCAAGGAATCAAGCATTCACGTAGTTCACCCAAACGGCCTCTAAAGACCCTCAATCAAATAGAAAAGTTTACAACTCTTCATCAATATCACCAACGGATCTGCAACTGATAGCGCTCCTAATGGCCCTAAACTGAAACAAATCAAACACCTCTACCTGATGTGAACCAATGGCCGTATCCAAAACATGTCCACTAGCTGCACTCGAATTCAAAACTAACTCATCATCTGCATCCAAATCCAAATGATCTCCAAACTGTATCACCTCAGCTAGAATCACAAACGATGCAATATGATCTGGAGTATGTAGAGAAATCTCTATCTAATGTGAGTAGCATCACCCTCCACCAGCTGTGATATCCCAATGATCTGATCAACACTCTTCACTTGCTGAGAGTCAAATGTGACATACCTGCTCAGAACAAAATCAGAAGCTCCTAACTGATAATCAAACGAACCTATGGATCCCAAACGTGCAATAGGATCAAATCTCATATCCTCGATGTGACCAAATACTGGGCAACCAAATATCCGACACAACCCAAAATATGAAGCAGCTCCACTATGTTGAGTCCTCTTGTTTTGATGATGCTTTAACAAATAATTTACCACTGATCTTGTTTCCAGTATCTTGTTTAGTGTTGTTTTAGCATATACAGGTATATACAAGAATTTGACATACAACTCATTTATTGAAGCCATGCACATCTCTAGTCAATTCAAGCCCAGGCTTTAGAAGAATTCTTCATGGTATACTTAGTATAGGTTTATATATTGTGTGACATTCTATGAGCTCAAATACACACACATACATCATTTATGAATTTTTCATTAAAACAAAGGTTTTTATGCAAAATACATTCAAATATGTTTTGGGTCATATAAATTATGTTAATATCCTTTACTATGCCCATATAAAGTATATACAAGTTTTCATTTGTTGATTTGAACCAAAATGACAAAAACAACATGTTTTGAAAAACATGTATTTTAGCCTTTTTGCATATTCAAATGTTTTTACAAATGGGAAGAGCTATTTGAAAAATTCTTTTTCCAACATGTTCATATTCATGTTCATAAAATTTCCCCAAATTTTTATATTTTTTGAAAATTATTTGCTATTTTTAATATAGCTTCAAAAATCATCTTCAGAACTGATTCTGGCAGATTTCTTGTGATCAGTCGACTGATGTGTCGACTGAAAAATATGGCTGGAATCTTCATTTAGCCTCTGCTCCATTTTAGTCGACTGATGTGTCGACTGACCATGTCAGTCGACTGATAAGTTTACATCAGTCGACTGAAAAGCTGGCATTTGAACTTAACGATCAGCTCATCGGTCGACTGGCGCCGCCCGTCAGTCGACTGGCGCCGCCCGTCAGTCGACTGATAAGCTCTCCAACTGCTAGTTCTGAGAAAAATCTGGTTCTTGATTTTTGGGATATTTTGCTGGTCTTCATTGGGTTTTGTGCACTGTTTTCTCTTCCTATATAAACCCCCCAATGTCTTCTTCAGCAAATGCAGTTTTTCATGTGTTTTTAACAAAAGTTTAAAAGATTATCAAAGTTTGTTTAAGAGTTTTAGTTTGGTTTAACAAGAGGTGGCTTGCTCTTCAAATTGAGGAATCCATCCTCAATCTTCTTCAGCCTCTCTTGTGTTTTATAGAGAAGTTTTCTAACTCTATTCTCTAGCAATTTGTCCTTGATTATTTATACATTATTATTGCTAGTTTGTTGATTGAGTTAGATTTCATTTATTCTCTTTTATCACACGTATCCACATTTGAGCTTATAGTGTTTCATACAATATATTATTGTATAGTAGTGTGTGATTTAGTGATATTGGGATTCATTAAGTTCTCATCAATTGAAGAGAACATCAATTACTGTAATTGTGCTTATTGTGAGGTTCACTTTGTAATCCACTTGTACACCGAGAGAAGTGTGTGGCGAGAGTCGGGGATCGTCCCAAGAGGAGTTGCGTCGGTTGACGAACCTAGGGAGAGGTTGTATCCGAGCACTTGAGGGAGACACGTCTAGTTCCAACACTTAGTGGGTGTAGAGTGGGATTGCAAGAGTGTTGATTGTAAAGTTTTCGGTTAGCTAAAAAACCGAGTGTGAGGTGTAAATGTTATTCAGGTAAGCGTAGAAAACCCGGTTGTGATAGTGGATTTCTCCCCGGGAGTGGGGAGCGGAGACGTAGGACGAAAGGTCCGAACTCCGTGATCATATTGTGTGTTTGCATTGTTTATTTGTACACTATCACTCTTGTTTTGTTTATGTCTATTTCACCCTTGTGTTAAGTTGTATATCCTTACTTATATCACATTGTATATCTATTTTGTAAGAATAATTTGTTAATAAGTTTTTAATTGGCATAAAATCGGATTAGATTAGCATAAGACCCTAATCACCCCTCTAGGATCTAACACACCAGATCCAAAATCTCCACAGGCAGCAGTCGGCAACCTATGACCAAGATGACCCAAATATGTCGAAGTTTCAAAACCAAAACCAATGCTCGACAACCAACGCCGATCCCCCTCCAGTAAGGAATGGGCCATCAAAACTGGCATCTCATCTCGTCGCCCGAATGTCTCCACATCAATGAAGTGTCTCAAACTACCATGAACTCGACACAAATGCAAGAAAGAACCCCTATCAAAACTAGAACGACGGGTTACCTTTCTACCAATACACTTTTTCTAATTGTTATTGACTTCTAAGACTTCACACCAACGGGACCTGGTTGCAACCCACCAATGCCTAGAACAATCCCTAACTACGGAAACCAAATATCGATTACCCCTAATGATGCCTCCTTGAAAGGCCCCCAAATGTCTGACTGAACACCACCTAAAAGACCCATCGATCGATGAATAGAAATGCCAAACTCCACCTCGGTCTTTTTGCTTACACCAATGTGCTCAAAAGACTTTAATCTGCAGGTCAAAACACTCCTCAACAAACCATGCATGACATAATCAATCAAATAACTCAGCCTCAACAAATACCACAGTCTAGCCAAATCAAAAGAAGTCGTCAGTTCTCTATCAAACATCGTCTTCCCAATCAAATAATACAAATTATTCCTCCTGACGCCCTTCATCACAATCATGGACCCCAATGTGACCTTCAAACTTGAATCGATCAAGGTCACCCTATATCCTGCTATCACCAAAACTCTAAGTAAAATGATGTTCTTCTTCAACTGAGGAACGAACATCACTCCAATCAACTCCCGAATCACTCCGTCACTCATCCTAATCCGAACGGTACCGATACCACCAATAGGACATTCATGATCATTACCCATGAGCACGACCTCCCCTCTTTCCAACTCCTGGAAGCTGAAGAATCAATCCCTCCTAGGACAAATATGGGAAGAAGCACTCGAATCCAACATCCACTCTGTAGAGTCGGTAACACAAACTGACGGTAGTGCAGATAACGAGTAGCCCGAAGAATCCGAATCTGAATTATTATCACCAGTCTTGACAACATTCACCTCTGAAGCTTGAATAGTTTTTCCCTTATTCTTCCCGGCTCGATCAACCAACTTTGGGCATTCGGCTTTCCAATATTCATCCTCTTTACAAAAGACACACTGATTCCTACAAACTTCAAGATGTGCCCCTCTAGACTGTGACCTCCTACCACGGTTTGGACTCTTTGTTCTTGCGACCAATGCCCCCGCTACCGGCTCAACTGAAGTCTCATTATCCTTCTTTCGAAGCTGATAATTCACAAGTGCAGCGGTGACCACATTATAAGAAAGAGATGCATTCTCATTAATAAGAGTAAGAACGAAGGTCTCATATTCCTCGTCAGGCAAGGAACTCAACAGCAACAATGTCTTGTTCTCATCTTCAATCATCACATCTACGTTCGTCAAATCCGTAAGAAGCTTTGTGTAGTGGTTCATGTGATCACCAATAGAGGTCTCTTTCTTCAATTAGAAGTGATAAAGTTTCCTTTTCAAATGCAAGCGGTTCTCTACACTCTTGGTCAAATACTTGCCCTCTAGGATCTTTCAAATCTTCTTAGCCGAATTCTCATTGATCACATCATATTTTAAATCTTGAGTCAAACAAGATCTAATCACACCACACCACCATTCTATTCATTTTTTTCCAAACCTTCTCCTCAATGTCGTCCGGTTTCCCGTCCAAGTCCAAAGTATCTTTCAAATTTTGCGCATTGAGCGCATCCAAGACTTCACATCTCCAAAGACCAAAATTATTTGTGCCATTAAACTTCTCCACATCTATCTTCATAGAGTGGATATTCAAATTTTGGACAGTCTTCATGTCGGAAGTACCCTCCACAACTCCTTCTTTCCCGACCATCTTTCTCAAAGCACCAAAACAAATACGGAACAAATAAAGAATAGATCTAAAACTAAAAAAGATAGTCTTTATCAAAAAGATCTCACATTTATCACCAAACGAAGCCCTAGACGAGCCTCCAAAACGACCTACTCCTCCAAATAGTCCAAGCGTAGCCTGAGCTCTGATACCACTTGTTGAGCGCTGCGGAAGCCAAACAACCAAACCAACGTGCTACGAGAAATCAAATCAAACAAACGTCGAGAGAAGGCCAAACAAACCAAATCAATGCTACAAACACAAACAACCAATTTTAACGTGGTTCGACAAGTTGCCTACGTCCACGGAGCAAGAAGAGGATAGGGTTTTTCACTAATAGAGAAGAAGAGTATAAATTGAGATTACAAATCACTCAAACTCACCAATTAATCTCACCAACAAATCTCTAATTCTCTCCAAACAAAACCCTAACCAATAGCTCAGAAAATACATTTTTTCTGTGCTCCAAATATCCCTAATTTTCTTCTCAATTCTCTCTTCCAATTGTTCCATATATATAGAAATCCTAAAATCATAAACATACTAGGAATTCTAAAATAAAAAACAAAACAGATTAGGAATCCTAATAACATGTTACCAAAACAGATTTGGAATTATGTTACAAAAACAGATTAGGAATCCCAATAACCTATTACCAAAACAAATTAGGAAACATATTAGGAACCTGCTATCCAACAGTAACCTTAATGGAACTTCTAGTAAAACTGTGCCTCAGCAACATTTTTGTACTAGGATCAACATTTTTCATGCATTGATATACAATAAACTAAAATAGGAAAAGGAAAAAAAAAGGAAAAATTATGTACAAGGCAGCGAAATTACACGATTTAGTAAGTCCACCAAGCACAAAAACTTGAATAGATTAAACAGAAGCAAAATGTGACACACCTGAAGCTCTTCATAGTCACTTTTCTTTGAAGTACAGTGAGAGAAAATTAGATTTAACTGAGAGAGCCTCCTTATAAATGCACGATGTTGATAAATAAATAGCGAATCTTACGGTTATTTGGTGAATAAGAGATGAATACAGCAATATAGAATCAGGAGGGGAGATGAACCTTTATTGATGTGAATGCAGTGGTAGAAAAAGCAAAAAAAGGAAAGGAAAAAAACGCAAGTACTTGTCTAAATGCGGATAGTTTGAGCTACATAAGAAGAAAATCCAAATATCTGTGACTAGGCATGCATCGTCTACGAATTGAGCACTCAGGTATAAAGGTTATTGTTTAACTTATCAACTCCCATCAAAGATGCTCAAAAGTGGAGAAAGGCCTCTCTCATATGTAGAATCTAAAAGGTACTGATGAAGAAGAATCTCCAAAGATTCACAGTAAGGATCTATTTGGATCAAAACATGAAAGATGCCTTCTCAAGAGAGAAATTAAAGCAAGCGTCAATGGGTTATGAGCATAAATGCACGTCAAGGATGAAGGAACAAAGGGGGAAATGTGCTTCATGTTTAGCCTTTATTCAATGAGTGGTGATAGAGGCACACCCCAAATCACACCACCAACCACACTCTCCTCTCTCATTTGCTACAGTACACGGGGCCCCACATGGGATTTTAAAATTTTAAAATCCCATGTGGGGCCCTGTGTACTGTAGCAAATGAGAGAGGAGAGTGTGGTTGGTGGTGTGGTTTGGGGTGTGCCCCTAGCATTTCTTTTATTCAATAGGAAAACAAGAACATAAAATTTCATAACATAAAGAAGCCCGCATGTCATCAAAATACAAAATACAAAAAGCCCACTCAGTTAAAGCAAGCACAGCAAAACAACACGGATACAGTAGTGTTGAACACTGGTGATTGTGTTCAAAGAGAACAAACCATGCACTTCAAAGTAAAATATGAGAATTTTAAGTTGTATAATTTACACATTGTGCCACTTTGACGTGGCTCTTTTCAGTTGTTAGCCCATGGCATATTTCTGGGTCCAGGCTCTGGCTGTTTCCTCGTATCGAGTCCTCTGGTTCTTGTAGATGTGAGCGATCTCAGGAACAAGAGGGTCGTCTGGATTTGGATCAGTGAGAAGAGAGCAGATGGAAAGGAGAACCTTGGATATTGTCAGAGCTGGGCTCCATTGCTCCTTCAGGATATCAAGGCATATGCTGCCATTTGAGTTGATATTTGGGTGGTAAACCTGCATTGAAGCATATAAAGCAAGTCATCCTTCTCCACATCAAGAATGTGCATTTGTTTCTTCGCTAAAAGATGATGCAGTTGTGGAAGCAATTTATGAGCATTCTTGTAATGTATTATTATTTCATATTATGAAAGATACAAGATATTAATGACTAGTCTCAGCTTCTATTTACAACAGTATGAAAAGATACGATGAAACAACCATCCAACTTCACCAGCTCATAATCTAAGGGGAATCAAGATAACTCACTGAATTGTAGTGGACATAGTTCTGTTGAGGCCACCATATTCTTTTAGATGTCTCCTAGGCTTCACCGACTTGAGAATATTGCCTTCAGATCAAGATTTTATAGAGAATAACACTTCTATTAGAGCCTTTATCTCCGAAACAGATTTATATTCTGTATCGTAAACGACCTTTCAATTCACTGACTTTCCTCCCTGATTGCTTATAAGTACTTTCCTTGTATACTTACTTTCCTTCACTAGGTTCATTTCAAACTCATCGCTTAAAAGTTTCACAAGTGTTTGAGCTTGACATCAATCGATTAAGCTTTATTAGCAGCACCAAAAAAGAATTGGCAGCTCTCGATCTGTTTATCATGTTAGTCTCTATGAGTTAAACCTAATAGCCTAGTATTGTTCCCAGTTCATGAGGTCTTTTCAAATAAATGATACAATAAAAAGAAATAAATAAAAACAGGTTTACCTCTCTTTTCTGGTGAATGCCTATATATTTTAGCTCTGATGTCCAGTCCACGTGTATATACTTTTGAGGACTTAAGAGTTGAAAAGGAAAAGGTAGCAGATATTTAATTGCTATGATGAAGTTAAGAATGTAAAAATCACAAGGAGGATATGATTCATAAGCATTCACATCCATCATCCCTTCAAGAACAGTATCAAAGTCCATCGAGCAACCATGGAATATATTTGGAGAACAAAATTGGTTTCTTCAACTTCCATCCCAGCCCCATAAGCTCACAAAAAACAATAATGAATACAAAGGAAGAACATATCTTCAAATGCATCTAGAAAGAAACAGGGTTGATTGTCAGTCAAACAGAAGAGTCAACTAAAAGAACACATGAACGTTTTTTTTGTAAACAGCATAAGGGTAGCCCTGTGCACGAGGCTCCCACCATTGTGGGCTCTGGGGAGGGTTTTTCTGTAAACAGCATTTGAGGTAGAAATACGTGAGTATCTTCGTCTCACCCTTTTATTTTAGATTCCAATCAAACCTTCGTCGATAAAGCGTGCATCTTTCAGTTGATTACGATTCCAATTCAAACTACTCACTTCGAAAGCTCGGTCGAGCTCATCTAAATACAAGTCCATTATCATATGACTGAGAGGGAAAAAAGACGTCTACTGTTCACGAATCCGTCTTCTTGTTGAGGAATGGAAAACTGGTGCTATCGTGTATCATATAGTCGATCAAGGCTCCTTTTAGCGGACATTGCTTCCACTTGATTCTAAACTGAAAACGAATTCTCTTATGCTGTATGAAAGAAATGGACAGGTAATGCTACTGGTTTTCAAAATCTAAGTTCAGGTTAGGAGGTTTCTCTTCTCATCAATCTTTTCTTAGCTCAATAAACCTGATATCAGCACACAATTGATGGAAGAAATTATCTCACATCTTCTATTAGGTTAAGTTTAGAGGGGCAAGTATACATCCTACTAAATAAATAAATGAATAATATCACCGGTTAATGCTATCTCTTTCCATATTTCAGTGAGCCAGTAAACAAAACACTAATGTTGGAGAAAAGAAGCTTGCAGTAAGAAACAAATAGCTTCCTTTGTAACTAGACCTGGGGAGTTTAGAACTCACAACCTCCATTAAGAAAAAGGGAACTGTCTTCTTGAGCCAAGTTCATTCGGTCATCGGTTAATGATATCAAATCAAGGACAAGATGTAGCCAGATCATCAACCAAAGAAAGTACATATGGGTGCACATATCCAGAACAAAACATAGAAGGGTGAAAAAATTCTGGAGATTGGGTTTAGTATTAACTTGAACTTCATCATAATTGGGTAATACTAGCTGAGGCTGGATAACAAGCTTTCAGGAGTGAGTCTTCCTTCAAATCCGATGCCAAAAAGTAACAATGTAAGATTCCTATAGATAAAGGGCCAGCGCATTTTTTATGATTGTGACAAGTATCTTTAATGATAATTAATAATCTAAGATATCTCCGTGAGGTTGTCTCTAGAATTCGCCTCTTCAGGCACCATTCCAGGACAGAATATTGATGAGGCAAGAAATTAATAATGAGAAATTTATAACAAAAATAAAAGAAGATAGTGGCCATATACCAACTATAGCAGTTACCAGCCAGTGAAATTTTCCAATTTATGTATAAACTAGTGCAACATGGGGTGGTCTTAAGACATCAGAAAATAAGAAACAAATACTGCCGAGATCTCAATTAGTTAAGGTAAGTGGGAAACTAATGGAGAAATTGTATTAAAGATTTCTTTCCAACTCTATCAAAGTTGTATTCAGAAGATACTTCTAAGAAGTCTGCACAAGCATAGCCCATGTAACATGATATGCCTGTGCATCAAGCCCAAATTGGCTAATTTACAGCCACCTTTTTTCGCTTATATGCTGAGATAATTTAACCAATTTGCTAAGATACATCCAACTACCATAGCATTTATCTGATTCATTATATTGGCCCATAAGACTAAAGTTCAAACTGACAATAGGATAGTTCAGTATGAGTTAAACCCAACGTGAAAAACACCGAGAGCATGTCAAGTGCAAACTATAAAATTCAATATAATATTAAAAGGCAGAACTTAAATTTAAATGACAAGAGGTCCCTACCATAGAAGATCATGATTGCTAATTAATTGTGCTTGAACGCTAGCAGGTGTTGGCAATACTAGCACGTGCCTGAACGCTATCTATCACCCAATGTATCTTAATTTTTATAAGCATATGAAGCCAGTTTACAAATCACAATGATTTGTAGTTCCATAATTGATAATCCTATCAGCTAGACAAGTTAAAGGTATAAAGTATGCGATTGAGCCTTTTACCTTTGTCTGGAAGCTGACCTTGGGAGGCTTAAAAGGGTAATCAGGAGGGAAATGGATCATAATAAAGAACACCCCTCCAGCATAAGGGCTGTCTCCAGGGCCCATTATAGTTGCCTGCCAGTGGAATAGATCCTCCCCCGTAGGTCCAGCACTGCATGACGTCGGAGGATCTCTCTGCAAATCTTGAAGCTCCTTCTGAATTCTTTTGCTAGCCATTTTTCCTCCTAGAATATATATATGTTTTAAGTGAGAAGCATTCTTTTAATATAAAAAACTGAAATAAAAAAAATGGAAGATTCAGGTCCATAAAAGTTAATCATCAATTGGAGATTAAAGTACAAATGATGTCAACGAATAGCAATTTGAAAAGCATGAAGCACACGAACCAAAATAACAAGGTAGTGTATGCATGGAATAAAAAGTATAAAATACTAATTGAAAATTAGGAGTAAATGATTTCCAAGGATAGTTAGAGAAAGGTTATATCAATACGTGCACAGAAGTATCATTACATGCTGTAAATTGAAAGAAGGCATCACAACAACAGCAACAACAACAAAAGTGGCCTCACGATGTATTTCAGTTAATCAAACATAAATAAGTAATAAATGTTTTCCAAGAAGCACTCTCTACAATGGACAACATACTCATGGGAAATGTTATTGGTATAGTGTGTATGATATGATATGATATCAGAGCACTAAGTTGTAAAAGATCCTGGGCTTGAACATTGTCAGTAACGCGATGCATCTTTAAAAGATCAGGCTTTCATGCATTCCACATGGAAAGGAGAAGCATCTTATTATGTCAGTTCTCAACCATATATCCTGCTATATGTCTCGATCCGTATTTATGTAGTTCAATCTACATTACTTGCTATTTCAACAATGTCCTATCGGTCTCCTAATAGCATGTACACTTAACAGTCTCCATTGCATATACAGACCGTCTGAGCTCATTCTACCTATAGTTTCTTCTTAATTAAAACCACACCCATTTTTATTTTTTTTAATGAGTGTGTACATTTATGGTACTATGATTAAACCGTCCACTGCTCATCCATTTCAACATTTTCAAATCAATTACAACCATTATAGCTATTTTCTTTCACAATTACCAAAGTCTTGGAAACTAAAGAATGGGTTGCCATGTAGATGTTGTATAATAATAATAATAATAATAAATGTTCCTACAAAATTTACTAGCATTCGAAGCTCACTTCACTTTAAACATCCTCGGTAAATTTTATCGGTAACATCCTCCTCAAAGGAAACACTATGTTGATTTCATCCTAAAGGCTAACAATGACTGCTTATAAGTAGCAAACAGACACCCATTTTTAGGTTTATCCTCATGCTCGAGTCGAGCTAAAGCAAGACAAGACAAAGATCGACCTCCGAAGCAAGTTATGAATCAGTTACAGGTAAGCCCAAGGTTGCGGTCGTGTACGTTATTTCTTTTAAAAATAACCATTCGTTAAAGATTTTTTTTTTTTTTAAAGTCACCTTTTTATGAGTAACCTCGTACGCTAAAAAAAGCAATAATTACAGTAGAATAACAGACATCGTAAAGAAGTTTCCTTTCCTCCTATCTCACTAAAATAAGTAAATAATTTTAAAGAAAGATCACAAACTAAATAATTGAAACTGTGGAAACACAAATCCACAGCTAGTCGATCGATCATAGCAAAATCTTGCCCTAAAATTACCTAACCGAAGCAGTCAATTAATCACCTCGTAACAACAAAAACCCATAATAATCGAATAAATCGACTCAAAAAGGAGGAGAAGTTGTAATTAGATGAGGAGGACAGGATCACTTACGGGCTAGCGGTCAACGGGGAGGATCCGAAGAGGGCAGAAGATGGTGGGGAAAATTCTAGAGAGGAGGGGCGGGGTCTGGTTACCCCCAAAAGGCGGTGACAGGATCTCATGCTCCCGTCTCTGGAGGTCCTCAGGAAGTACAGCTGTCGGTCACGTGCTGGTCAATGAGGCGCTGTCAGGGAATCTTAAGCCTACCGGTGGTTGATTATGCGTTGCTCACCGACAGCGAGTGCTCGTTGTGAGGACATGGTTCATGAATTTGGTTGGGTTTTTTTTTTTTTTTTTTAATTATGCATTAAGAGTATTTTATCAAATGTAGCTTTCGGTTCACATTTTTCGTATTCATGACGTTCGGTAGATGAACCAAGGTCCAAGGGTGATTCGCAAAATTTCTATCCTTTTTAGACGGAGTGGTAAGAATCTGCAAAATTTGTGTGCAAACAATTTTTACTTTTTTTTTTCTTTTTTTCATTCACGCAAATTCTCTTCCGTATCTATTTCAGGAAACAAAATTGGTATAGAACAGTCGGCAAAGCAATCAGTCCCTGTGATGATGATTCATAATTGATTTGACTTTGGCCATTTAATTATAGAAACGCTTTGATCTGTTAATTGGTCGTAGAATGCCACCGCTCGGTACTAATTTATATTCAGGGTCCCTTTCGCATGCCATGATCCACTGCATGTATACTTGAGCCTTATCCCACGAAAAAATAACAAAATAAAAAATTTAACTTTTGATAGAGAATATGAAAATGTACCTTGGAGAATGTTCTTTGGGGCCGGATCGTCGTTAGAAAAAAGTATGCTGTGGTTCTGTGACTTCTGTCTGTTCGTCGTTTTCTGAAAAGTTTTTTCTTTTCTAGAATCATGACCTGAATAAGTCAACAAGGGCATCTAGAATCATGTCCCTCACACATGGCTGCTCTTGAAAACAGATAAATTTTCCTAACCTACACTGGACATCCGTAAATGTGCAAATGCTTCAAACTAGATTTTTTTGCCAATCCTAAGTTCATAAGGAATTTTGTCAATTGCTTTTGTGGGTACTCTATTAAGTATGCAAGCTACAGTCTTTAATGCTTCTCTATAGAGAGATTCTGATAAGTTAGAATGACTAATCATACTTCTTATCATGTCCTTGAGTGTTCTATTTCGTCTTTCGACAACATCATTCATGATAGGAGAACCAGGCATGGTGTACTGTGGGACGATACCGCACTCCTCTAGGAATTTAGCAGATGGCCCCGAACGTTATTCACCTGAACCGTCATACCTGCCGTAATACTCACTACTACGGTTAGATTTGATGTTTTTGATACTTTTGTTGAGTTGGTTCTCAACTTCAGCTTTGTAAGCTTTGAACACGTCCAGTGATTGGGACTTTTCATGTATGAGATAAAGTAGCCATAACGCAAAAAATCATCTATAAATGTAATATAATATTATTGATCATTCTAAGAGACTATATGGAATGACCCACAAATATCTGTATGTATCAGTTCTAAGACGTCTATAGCCCTGTTGGCACTAAATCTCCTTATGTTTATTTATTTCCCTTTTACGCAATTAGTACAAATTTTAAAGTTAATAAAATCAAGGGGATCTAAAATCCCGTCTGACACAAGTCTCTCAATTCTCCTTTTAGAGATGTGACCTAATCTCTTGGGTCATAACAATGCAAAACTCTCATTGGTCAATTTTCTATTTACACCTTGAGTGCTTAATGGCAAGGTTTCATGATATGAAGCAACCGTATCAAGCAAATAAAAGTTATCAGCATAAGATAAGGAATCAGTACTAACTAAATTTGAATTCTGAAAAAAACTAAATTTGTCATTTCTAAAAGAATAAAAGTAACCAATTTGTTCAATATAGAAATAGAAATCAGATTTCGTCTAAATGACGATACTACATAAGTCTCTTTTAAATCTAAATAACAACCGGACTTTAACAATAACTTAAATGTCCCAATTGTCTCAATTTCAACCTTCTTGCCATCGCCCACATAAATGTATATTTCACCATCACTTGACTTTCAGTAGCTCAGGCAACCCTGCATAGACATACTGACGCTAGTTGTAGCTGCGGAATCTAACCAAAGCGTGTGTCTAGGTACTGAAGATAAATCAAAACAAACAAAATTAAAAAGTGTATCTTTCTTTGCACGCCATTGTAGGCATAAATAAATTTTGTCTATAGGACATAAATAAATTTTGTCTATAGGTCCCTGAACGCAGCTTGAGATGGAGAAAAGACGATGAATGTCATTATCCGAGTCAAGAAGGATTATCTAAATCAAAGGAGATCATGCGATACTGTAGAGGAGCTAAAAAGCACATGAAATAAGTCGGCGAAGCGTACGAGTCTATGCAACACACTAAACAAAGAAGGAACAACTCAGTCGAGAGTTGTGTTTTGCCCACAAAGGGCGAAATACCATGTGTGTCTCGCCCACTTCATAAGTGTCTCGCCTATGGGAGGTTGTAGGGCTCCTCGTGAGCTTTTCAATGCATCTTAGATCACCTCATTCCGAGATCAGACAAGGGAATTAGAGGCAAAACAACAATGCAGACATCACATAAGTTTTCGAGACACATGCAACTGTCTCGGAAACTATAAGATGTATCGCACATTTCAACCATGATGCGATTTAAATATGAAGAATCTCAAAATACAAAAGTTGTAGATCTCTTCGTTAGATTTCTAACACATCTTGAATCACCTTATTCTGAGATCGGATGAGAGATTTAGAGATAAAATACAACACATAGTTTTCGAGACACATGCAACTATCTTGGAAACTATAAGACAAGAACTAATATTTTGACCATGATTCGCATCAAATCTGAAAAATCTCAAAAAATAAAAGTTGTATATCTCTTCACCAGATTTCCAACGCATCTTGGATCACCTTATTCCGAGATCGAACGATAGAGTTAGATACAAAATACAATACATATTTTCTGAGACACATGCAACTGTCACAGAAACTACAAAACAAAAACTAAAATTTTGATCATGATTCGGATCGAATTTAAAAAAGATTAAAAGATAAAAGTTATAGGCCTCTTCACCAGATTTCCAATGCATCTTGGATCACCTTATTCCGAGATCAAACGAGGGAATTAGAGCCAAAATACTCATGACAGCACAAACTATCTCGGAAGTGCGAGACAGTTGTAACTATCTCGCACACTGAGAAACTAACAACATGTTTTCTAATATTTTTCTTAAGTTTCATGAGGTCCACATGGCTTATTAACTACTGGAACACCTATGAACGTGGGGGAAGCAGTTACAAGCAAGAATTACGCCCATAATCGCAGGAATAATGACAATTAAACACACTACTAGAAACAGGACTTTTAGCGACGGACAAATCCATCGCTAAAAGTTAAAAATCCATTGCTAAAATTTTTAGCGACGGAAAAAATAAATTTTCGTTGCCAAAATACCATCCGTACATTGAGGGTAGATAAAATTACTTTTAGCGACGGATTTTCCATCGCTAAATTTCACCGACGAAAAATTAGCGACGGATAATCCGTCGCTCTATTTAAAAAAAATATTATTGACGGATTTTTCATCGCTAAAAATAATAGCGACAAAAATGAGCAACAGAAAATCCATCGCTATAACAATTTTAAAAAAAGAAAAAACAATAGCGACGGAATTTTCGTCGCCATTAACATTAGCGACGAAAAATACGTCGCTATTATAATGTCCCCGTATCTTATTTCTGTCGCTAAAAGTGTATATAGAGACGACTAATCTTTGACTAAATATTGCCAATATTTTTTTAAAAAATATTTTAAAAATTGAAAAACCCTGTACAATAATATAATAAATTTAAAATCATGTTCAATCAGTAGTATAATATTCATTCCCATGCATATATAACACATATATTTTAATAAAAATATCCCAACATAATAAACATTGTTTATACAGCACACACCATGATAAATATTGTTTATACAGCACACACTCATTCATTGTTTTCAAAGGTAAAAAAATAAATCAGTCCTCCTGATCATCATCATCATCCTCATCACCAGCTCCACCTTGTCTAGAAGTCTCGGCCTACAAATATAAATCAAACATTAACCACATGGCATGACATGCAAGTATAGCAATAAGAGAGAGTATCATGGCATATTCTTATGTATTATATGTTTCGGAGAGAGTATCATGACATATTCTTATGTATTATATGCACGCACGCACAATTTTTGCAACAATGCATGCACACACCCTAACCTCACCCGCAATTTTCTCACCATATGCGCATGCACACGTACATGCACGCATGCACGCATATACACACGCACGCGTACACGCGTACACACATGCACACATGCGTACATGCATGCACGCGTATATGCACACATGCACGCGTACACGCACCAAATCCTCACTCCTCCCCCTCCTCAACCACGACCAAAGCCCCCACCCACACCCCCTCCCCCTACATCACCACCACCAACAACAAATCCCCACTCCTTCCCCTCCCCCACCACGACCAAACCACCCACCAACCGATTACATAACCAACCATACGCACGCACGCACCACAACAACATAACCACAACCAACTAACCAATATCACCATCACTACGCACGCACGCACCATCAACACCACCATCACATAAAAATATTATACATATATATTTTGTGCTTTGTGTTAGGGTTAGAGTTAGGGTTTGTGTGTAACAGTGTGTATCGATGTGTGTGACATCATTTAGTCACATGGCATATTCATAACTAAGTAAGAATTATATATATTTAATTCATTTAATTTAAAAAAGTAAAGTATATATATTACCTGGTCTGTCATAAATCGTCTCCTATATGCCTCCTGAGCCTCCTGAGACTGAGTCGACATGAATTGTGTGAACTCAAATTCTTGCTACTCCCGACGCCTTCGTTCTTCCTCCGCAATCCGCTGATATGTTGTTTGTTACGACTGTCAATCTTCAATTGTTTTCAACCGCTGCTCCATCGAGTCTTGATATGAACTGCTTCCTGGTGTTCCTGGTGGTGCTGCAGACTCGTAGGTGCTACTAGAATCGTGCGGCCTCTGCTCGGATCCTCTCCACCGGTATCTATTCTTCCTACTCGGTCCAATGATTGTCTTGATGATAGAGTCCTCCTCCTCTCTACTTAGCTGGGCCAGAGTGCTAGAACCAACCTGGGATGAGATATTTGCTCTTGTACATTGGCATATAATTTCTCCTGCGATATATCAAAATAACCCAGGCAAGTCAACTTTTTAATGATGCATTATTATGAAATTAAATATACAAATAAACTGCTACTTACAACTAGATCCTGGTTCTTCACCTTCTTCTCTTCATCGGCATAATTCGATCTCCAAGAAGTCAGAATACGATATGTAAAATGTTCGAGATCTCCCCCTTCCCTATTTTATTCAAATATATCATTGCGGCATAACACATAAATTATACTCAAATTGATAATTTAAAAGTTAATATATTATATACCTCAAGCTCCAATTGATGATAATGCTGTCTAAAGGACCTGGAGCCCCCGTGATGCTCGTAACTGCGGGGAGCGTTGCGGTTCCTCCTTGCTATTTCAGCTTGAGCCTAGAAAACAATGTCAAATCAGAAAAATATAGAAATTCAAATAAAAAATAAAAATATGTACTTCAATAATACCTGAATTTCGGCCGTGTCCCAGCAATCACAAAGTGCAAAAAAAATATACTCCATCTACGCGCTCGTCAAGATGCCAAAAGCGCTCCCAATCGTCTGTTATTTGAACAAAATATTTTTTCTTCACCTCAAACAGTCACCTCTTGAATGATAGATTGATTTGCGTGAAGCAGTAAGTCTAGGCACAAATGTTATTATCAAGGAAGAAAAATCACTTCAATATATATAAAAAAAGAGATACAAATCAGTGTATTAAACATAATGATAAACTAATAACTAATAATGATGAAAATCCAAATAAATGACTCACACATATATATCTCCAACAAGCCATCAGCGCATCAATTCGCTGTGATTTTCACGTTAAAAAAATGTTAAAGAAATCATGTCTCTTGGCCAAAGTGGTGAGGAAATTATTGAAAGCATTGACAAATGCCCCGACAGGCACTCCGTGCTCCCATCGGATCATGACCCTCCGATGAATATTAGAGATGAGGCTCTGTTCCCTGGTAGCATTGCGGCCGCGCCTAGGAGGTCGCCGGTACCTGCGAAACAATGAAAATCGGGTAGCATATAAATCAATCCATATCGATAATAAAAATTAAAATAATAACCGATAAAGTGGCCAATAAGTTGTACGGCTGCTTCATGCACATCGACGGCATAACCCTCGACCTGTTTCATGCACATCGACGGCTGCTTCATGCACATCAATAATAAAAATTAAAATAATAACCAAGAATATCTTCCAGGGATCAAGAGTGGTAGTATCATGTACGGCTGCTTTATGCACATCGACGATAGTAGGTTGTACAGTGTCAGCAACACTGGCCAAGTAGACCAAGCGGAGCTCATTAATCTAAACGAATTAAATCCGTTGCTAGCAAGCCCCAGCCTATTATTCTGAGACTCCTTACCAAAATCGGGGTATATACGATTGATGTGCTTCCATGTCTCAGCAGGATGTCTTAGTTTCCCATCCTCTTTGCGGTCGGTCAAATACCATCACAATTCTCAGCCAGCTCGGCAGACATAAAAAACCTCTACAGCCTAGGAATAATTAAAAAATATCGGAGAATCTTCGCAGGGATTCTGCTCTGCTTATTGGATGCACCGCCTTCAGATGTGTTTGTATGTTCTTTCCAGCGTGATACATGACATGTCGGACATTCCTCCAGAGCTTCATTACCCTTATTGTACAGGATGCAGTTATTAAGATATGCGTCTATCTTCTTGTAATCAAACCCCAGCGTATCAACAATCTTGTGAGATTCGTAATAGGTTGCGGGGATGCTCTTCTCGCCGCCTGGAATGATTTTCCTGAGCAAGTCTAATAACATCTCGACATGTGTAACAGTCATCCCACTGAGTGTTTGGATATGAAGAAGCCTCAGTATAAAAGAAAGTCTTGTGAACTCCTTGCACCCCTCGTATAACGGTGACTTATTTTCTTCAACAAGTCTCATCAATCGGTCTACATCTTAAAACATACCAGTAGTGTTGACATCACTCGAAGACGGCACGGCAAGAATATCTTCCAACATATCAGTCGTGTCAACTGTCGGATTGTTGATATCAGTGAACTCTTCCTCTAATTACATCACCGAGATGCCTTCACCGTGATGACTCCAAAATACATAAGAGCTATCAAATCCATTGATTAACAGATGGAAACTTACGTCACTCCTAGTGAAAAATTTACCGTAGAGGGTTGGTGTCAGAGTATTCTAAGAAAGCCTCTATCCCATCCTTGTATCGGGTGTCTAGATGCCTCCGATCATGTGATATGCTCATGAACGATTTGTCAGGAACTGTCCGCATCTAGAATTTAAAAATTAATGGAAGTAAGCATATCCCTACATATATCATTTTAATGTAGGATAAATGTGTGTGACCGACTGTCAGAGGAAGGCTTCTATCCCATTAGGTATGTAAACGTGACGTGTATATGTATTTACGTGTGTTCAAGTGTACTTTTATTTTGTTAAAATTTCGATAACACCTGACCACTGTTCTCCGAGTACACTATAGTGGAAAGGATATACTCTTGCATATCCCTCCGACATTTGTACACGGAGAACAATGAGTAAGCGCCATCGAAACTCTGACAAAATGAAAGTACACAAGAACACGTGTAAATACATATACACATCACGTTTACATACCTAACCTGTCCACACTGGACAGATCCAATAAATATTTATATATAAGTCTCCCATCACATACACGTACGAAAAGGTTGTTCGAACTGAACACAATGGTCTTATATCCGCCAACCATCCCGTACGGGTATGTGACCGGAAATAAAGAGATTACATTTAGTATTTATTGGATGGGGAATTCTACGGCTCGAAAATATATGTGTGTACAGTTGCTATGTAATTAGCGATGTAATAGTTATGCTAACCTTCAATGTAACCCTCACTGTAACTCACACCTAACCCTAACACTCACCTAACCCTAACCCTCGCCCTCACCATAACCCTCACCCTCGCCCTCGCCATAACCCCCGACCTCGCCCTCTCCTTTGCCCAAACCCTAACCCTAAACCGCACCCTAACCCTCACCAACCCCTAACCCTCGCTCTCGCCATACCCCTAACCCTAACCCTCGCCCTCGCCATAACCTCTCGCCCTTTCCCTCTCCCTCACCCTAACCCTAACTCTAACCCTCACCGTCATCCTAACCCTAACCCTCACCCTCGCCTAACCCTAACCCTAACCATATTGACATACCCTTAACTCTAACCCTAACCCTTACCCTCGCCATAACCCCTCACCCTCTCCCTCACCCTAACCCTAACCCTCACCCTTACCCTCACCCAACCCTAACCCTAACCCTCGCCTAACCCTAACCCTAACCGTAACACGTACTAAATTTTATTTTTTTATATTATAGTTTTATCAAGATGAATATTTTTTATTAGGGTTTGGGTTTTTTTCATACTTTTTTATTTTGCAAAAATTAAACTCTAATTGTAATTAAAAATATAATTAATAAATTCAAAAAAAGAAATCTCTATTTCTCTCTCCCCCTACATCTCTCCTTCTCTCTGTCTCTCTTCTCGGGCCGAGCCGGTGGCCGGGCCCGACGGTCGGTGCGCCCCCGCATCGCCAGACAAGAAGCGAGGCAGAGAGAGGGCTGAGAGAAGGATATGTAGGGGGAGAGAGAAAGAGAGATTGAGGTGGAAGATGGGGAGAGAGAAGAGAGAAAATTGAGGGGGAGAGGGGTGACCTTTGAGAAGAGAAAGAGACGAGGTGGTGGCGGTGATGGTGTGGGGTTGGCGACTGGCTCGTCAGTTGAGGGCAATGGAGGCGGTGCGGGTCTGGTGCCGGTCAAGAGAACGAGAAAGGGTAGGGGGTGAGGTAGAGAGGGGGAAATGAGAGAGGGGTTTGGGGATAAATCCCTCTCTCGGGCGTTTGCTGCCCAAATATTTTAGGCACGCCCGCGCCCAAATTTTTTTCCCGGTTTTCTTTTTTAGCGACGGAAATTTTCATCGCTAAAAAACCTTTTAGCGATAGAAAATTTCCGTCGCTAAAAAATCATCGGTAAAATTAAATCAACAGAAAATTTCCGTGGCTAATACAGATTTTTCCGACGGTAAAAACTTTTTGCCGATGGAAATACAGCGACGTATAATTCTGTCGCTATAAGTCATGTTATAGCGACGGAAATATCTATCACTATATTTCCGTAAGTAAAACCCTATTTTCTAGCAGTGATATGGGAGAAGCGGTTACAAAATGACCAGAAGCAAGTCATGCTTCCGAGACAGTTGTAACTGTCTCGGTAATGGGAAGCTCATCATGCTTCCGAGACAGTTACAACTATCTCAGAAATAGGAGTCTCCCGATGTGACTTTTTCTAATTTTTGACTTTAGTTATTGTTCCTAAAGTCTATAAATACCCCCTAGGACCATCACTGACGAGGGCTGAGCATTTTGGAGCAGAGTAAACAGAGAGTCTTGAGCAATTTAGGAAATTTCAAGCAATAAAGAGAGAGTCTTTATCACGTGCAAGCATTTTTTTAGAATTCTTGTGATTCCTTGAGATCTAATCTTTGACTTGATCTTAAGAAGAGTGTTTATCACATCGATAAGATATTCACTTCTTTTTTTATTTCTAAACGAAGTAAGAATTCCCAAATAGCCTTCACCGTTCAATCTGAATCTGTGATTCGGTGGTCCACGGGCTAACGCACCCCCGACACAGTTAAAGATCTCATGCAAGCAGCAATCCAAAACGATCATGCTTGTGTTTCTAAGGAGCATTTGTAATTTGATTTTGTTGTAAATAGTAGTTTTGTCACGCCCCGCTTCCCAAAATACACGGGAACAGAAACGTGAACAAGCCCGCGACGTATAAGATTGAGAAGAAATATATACTATCATTTTTTTCTCTTTTCTTTTCTTCTCAATCCAATACGCTAAGCGTCTAGAAATAAATATAATGCGAAGTCACAGGTCCCGCTAAGCGTCTAGAAATAAATATAATGCGAAGTCACAGGTCCCCGATCACACATAGCAAGAATATAATAACAACCCAGAATAAGAAATAGACATATAATATAATGACAACCCAGAATAAGAAATAGACATATCATCAATGGTAAATCATCCCAGACCTAAACATATGGGTCAAACATGCCCTTATTACAAAACGGTCCAACTAAAATATAAAAATACATAATCCAACAGAAATAAAGGAAAGTACTGCTAAAACAACTAAATCCAATATCAGACTAAAGTAAGGTTCTGCAAAAGAGATCTAGCGCTTATCAACTACTACATAAAGAAAAGTCTAAGCTTCAGATTGTTCTTCTGATCCATCTGGAAGACTTCATTGCTACAAATCCTCTGGCTCTTGTACTATCCCGAACTGAGGCTGTACATCTCCTAAATCTAACGTACACCCAGAAAATAAGAGTACGTCAGCGTGTAAAACACACGACAAGATCCCCCAAGGCAAGAACAAATACAACAACGATAATGATAATATATGCGTGGTCAATGCGATAACAGAAATAAAAATAGAACATGTGATGATAGAATAACAATAGAGGCGTGCAACTGGAATACTAATAATCAGACGAATCCAAAAATCAACCAAGTAACAAGATCATGCAGGTAGCGATCAGAAACCATCCAAGCAACAAGATCATACAATAGATAGAATTAATATTTAAAAATCTACAACAAGAGACGTAGTACGTCGAACGAAATAATCCTAAAAAGGAAACCCTCATGTATATACCATATGTCTCAAATTGTAGATAATTAAATATTAACTCCAATCTATGTATGAAAAGAACACAACTAGTCATCCTATCACAACTCACTGGTTCACATCTCACTAGAGTCAAGGTTCATATTCTCGGATAATCGATTGTTCACCAAATCATTTACGTACAACTTTTCACTACCCCCCTCAGACTCACCCCAGTGCTACACAGGAATTTCACTGGTGCGAGCCTGGAAATAATCAACAAGCATAATATCACATCACCTCAGACCCACCCCAATGCTACACAGGAATATTGTTGGTGCGAGCTTGGAATAATCAACAACCACATATCACGACACCTCAGACCCACCCCAACGCTACACAGGAATATCGTTGGTGCGAGCCTGGAATAATCAACAATCAATCCGATCACCTAAACCAGGAATTCCCCATCTCAATTCTTCCCGTTTTTCTAAGCCAACAAACTTCACTGCCCCCCTCAGACTCACCCCAGTGCTACACAGGAATTTCACTGGTGCGAGCCTGGAAATAATCAAACAACCACATATCACGACACCTCAGACCCACCCCAACGCTACACAGGAATATCGTTGGTGCGAGCCTGGAAATAATCAACAAGCATAATATCACATCACCTCAGACCCACCCCAACGCTACACAGGAATATTGTTGGTGCGAGCCTGGAATAATCAACAATCAATCCGATCACCTAAACCAGGAATTCCCCATCTCAATTCTTCCCGTTTTTCTAAGCCAACAAACACAGTATCTAGGTCCTATACACGACACGCTAGGCCACTAAGGACATGAACTACTAACGGTTATCAACAAAACAAGAAATAATAAATAAATATAACTATTTTATGCAAATCATATGATGAACATGACTATATAGACTAGCGATGAATCAGGTATGCATATATGACAATGAATGAGTATAAATAAGAGTGTCATCATGTCGGTGTCAATGTACATAAAATGTCGTGTTCTTCAACTATCAATCACACGATCATAAAAAATAATCCTTTTCCAAAATAACTTCTTTGAAAACATTTATCATTCTAAAATAATTTTCTTCCGCAACATAAATTCAAAAATATTATAATTATTCTAAAATAACCCCGTCATCAAAATAAATTCTTTAATCTATTATATTTATCCTGAAATACTATTTATCACATAATTAAAATTTATTTAATATTATTCATCACATCCACACAGATAATTTACCACAAATTAACATAACAGATAATTCATAATTTATAGAAAAATAGTTCTGAGCAAGCGGGATCTTGCTAATGATGTGTGAAAATACCGCACTAGTGGTGTCTAAAATTCCTCACCGCGCTTATGTATAGTCTTTAAACAACATATAACATGTTACTAATTAATGTTGTAGGAGTTAATCATCCTATAAATACTAACAATATATAATTCAAAAGAATACAGGGAATAGCAAGTCCAAAGGGGACTTGCCTTGGTTCGTGGCGTTGGACTTGGCGGCGACGGGAGAGAGGATCAGCGGAGAGGGGTTGTCGGGGTTGTCGCGACGTCGGGTGCTGTCAACGGCGGAGGAGGACAGAGGGACGGGAACGATCGGAGTTCAGCTTGGGCACTGGTGGTTCTCAGGTCGTCGGCGTCGGCTCTGGTGGCGGATTGAGGGGCGGTGAGGTGCTGGAGGTGGTAGCGGCTTGGAGGCGGTGACTGAGAGGAGAGGAGGGCTGGTAAGATGGGGTTTTCTTTTAGGGTGCACTGATGGAGAGGGGGTGTACGGTGAAGAGAAAAAGAAAGGTTTATTTTATGGAATGGGAGAGAGAGAAGGATGTGAGAGAAATATGGGGGTAAAAAAGGAAGGTGTATTATGTGATATGATTTGAATTGATTGGGGAATGATTATAGCTGATTGGGAAAAGAATTTGGAAGGAATTCAAATTCAAATTAGAGGAAATTAAGAGGGAGAAGATTATGACATATATTTGCAAGATATTCAGAATAATAATATTAATAAGTAATTAACAACTAAATTTTCATATATTTGTATATGTACTAAGCTCAAATTTACATAAAAAAATTACTAATAGTATCAATAGTTAAAATAATTACTTAAAATATTCACTATAGCTATAAATTAATATTTTACAGAATTAATACTTTCAGGACTATATATTTTATTATTTATTTATTTTGAAAACTCAAAAAATTCCAGAAATTAGGAAAAGTATTAATAAAATATAATATAATATTTTAAATACTAGAAAATTTTATTTAAATACGTATCAAAATTTACGGTTGTTACAAGTTTTACAAAGCATGAAGCTTACTCTTTTGTATTCATTGTAATCGATAAACAATTATAATGGATTCTACAACAGAACTTGTTCCTGACACAAACACGCTGGCGATCACAGTGGGAGCCAACGGTCTCGCTACCAAGACCGTTATATCGTAGCTGATCAAGATACCCGTTGAATCCACGGTTGAGTACGAGTTCGACCAAATCAAGTTTGAGGAATATCTATTTTCATCCTCTTCAAGATCTTCCTTGTCCTGCAAGTGTAGGAGGATCTCACAATTGAAGAAGGCTTATACACCAAGGAAGACCCAAGGTGAAGACTCTCACCCAATCATTGTCGAGGCCTCCCCTCGCAACATTATCCTAATGACCCCAAAGCCGGAAACCCTACTCACGATGATTCTTCCCTAATTAAGGAATCGTTCGATCGAAGTTCGCCAACTCTGACGAAGAGGGATCGTCAGAGACAATGCCAACATCTCGCTCGTTAGCTCACTAAGGCCTTGGAACAGGTCGATAGGATTCAATACTACGCGAACTTGGAGTCTAGGATTCATCGTGCAACTGAATCACGTCAACATCAAGTTTCTGACATGTCCTCTAAGTCATTAACCGAAGAGTGGTTTCTCGTCAAGAGGACTTGTTCGACAAGGGAAGAGCGCATCAAAAAATGTTGTGCACATGTCACACAAGCTTGCGCTCTTAGAAAGAAGGAAACGATGGCCAAAGGATCACCAAGAACACGCAAAGTTTGGATCCCAAAGTCTGAACTTGTACAAAAATCAAATTCGACGACGACAGGGAGTGTCCTATTTAGCAGAGACACAGGCCACTGTCTCGGCCAAAGCACCCTTATCCAAGACACTAGTCAGTGTCTCGGACAAAGCAGCATTGTCCGAGACACTGACCAGTGTCTCGGCTAAAGGCAAGTTCCCGAGGCTATTCCCTCAACTTCGTCGATGTCTGTATCTCGTCCGTCTGCTGCAATTACATCTGCTACATCATCAGTGGAGCCTTGTGTCAAGAAACGCTTGGGTCCAGTGAACAAAATCCAAATGACTCATCAGGCTGGGGGTTGTATGCGTCCTCCCACCAACCCAAAGCAATCCCAAGTTGGGAAAATCCTGATTTTCACCCGCTTGGGGGTTCATCTTAAAACTCAGAAACCCGTTAAGACTCCACACCTGCAAAGGGGTGGTTCTAAACGTGTGACTCTTGAGATTGCTAACAAGACTTTATATTTTCAGAAGAAGACGTGTCCGCCAAAAGATAGCGTTATACCTGAGAGGTCAAACCAACAGACGATAGGGTGCTCCGGCAATCATACCAATAGTTGTACTATCAAGCTGGGGATGTAAACAAATCTCGAAAGAGGATTGTCTGAGAAAGGAGCTCTTATTGTTCCTGTCAACAATTCATTAGAGCAGTAGTATCGGAATGTGACTACTCCAAGCGAGAAGTTATCCCGCAAAGAGTCTCAGTGTTCCAGAAGCTTTTCACCAAAATGTCGAAGCCCAAGCCGAGACATTTTCGCAAGAGAATATCAGTTGTCCAAGATGACGAAATCCCTAAAGTCACCATCAATATGGCTAATAAAAAAAATCTAAGAGGTATTCAAGTGAATCAAATCCAGACTTTTCCCCGGGAGGAAAGTCAATCCAAGAATTGCTCAACGGATGTCTCGACTCCAGTTAGGAGCCATCAGACATAGAGATTACAAGAGAATGCATGAAGAAATGTCCTTGGAGGATGAACTTTTAAACACTTGTTCTGCGATCGCTTCTGATGATACGATGTCTAGCACAGCGCAAACCAAAGAAGTGTTCACAATCACTCCTGATCAGTTTGCTCAAATGTTTCAAGAATCTCTAGCCAAGCAACGTGAAGAAATTAGAGCTGAGATGAAGATGGAAATGGAGTTGGCTATCCAACAAATAAGAGAATTGCAAGCTTAACGGCTTCAACCTCCTGAGTCTAGTCAGCAAGCTGAATCTAGCCGTCGTACTCAGAATGTTGTAGATAATAATCATCCAGAAGTGAACGAAGTTATTATGGCTGATACACCTTCCAATAATAATAACGTTAGGGGTGGTTCAACGGATCCTCTCAACAATAATATTAAGGTGATTCAATTGCACCACTCAAAAACATCGGGGGTGACCCAATTGCTTCTACTCAACATCGCTCGAAGAGAGATGAAGGCGACGATAAGATGATGAAAGAGCTGGAGAATAAGGTAAATACATTGATGTCTGCTCAGGAAGTAAAAAAGATGGGTATTCCATGTCTCTATCCAAGAGAATGGGATTCAATCCTGTATCCGACAAAACTCAATCTGATTAACTTCACACCATTTGATGCGAAGAGCTCGCCTACTCAGCACTTGATTTATTTTAAGTCTCATTTGGGCATGATCTCTGGAAACGAGGCTTTGATGGTCTGGTCATTCGTTGGCACCCTTCGTGGGACCGCCTTCGATTGGTACCGACATCTCAAGTCTGGGAGCATCAACTGCTGGAATGATATAAAAGTTTTTTCCTCAGTAATTTCTTCAATGATAATACTGAAGTGTCAATCGGAACCCTTTTGGATGAGAAACAAAAAGACAGAGAGTCAGTCGATAATTTTGTCAAGCACTTTCGTAACAAGGCAATGAATTGTAGAGATCTTGTCACAGAAGAGTTCATCATACAGACATGCTATAATAATCTCTCTATTAATATCCTGGAAACCCTGAGGGTCGTGCCTTTAGCCACTTGGAAAGAGTTAAAACTACGCGGCGAACAAGCTGAATGCTTTCTTAAAAGAAAGAAAGCTGAGAGAAGCCAATCGACGACACCTGCAACCACTGTGAACGCTAATCAAATGTCACAACAGCAACCCTGGAGGCAACAGAAGACTCTTGATCCGAAGTCCCCAAAAGAGTATTCTTTCAAAGATGATGAAGTTCTAGCCATCTTAAAATACCTCCTCGTCAATGACAAAATTGAGCTACCACCTATTAAAGATCAGGAAGAAGCTAATAGGATTACAGATCCAAACTACTGTGCGTACCACAGAAAGGATCTTCATTCCATCAAGGTTTGTTTTGGCCTTAAAATAAAATACAAGCCTTAATTGACTCCGGTGTCATAACGACAAAACAAGCTAAATAAGGACGTCATATGACTCCGATGAGTACATGAGTATAAACTACTTCTCCATGTGACTCCGATAAGTACACGAGTATAAATTGCTTCTCCATATGACTCCGATGAGTACACGAGTATAAACTACTTCTACATGTGACTCCAATGAGTACACGAGTATAAATTACTTCTCCATGTGACTCCAAAGAGTATAAGAGTATAAACTGCTTCTCACTTTCCTCCGACAGGTATACAAGGTTAAATTACTTCCCTTATTTCCAACAACGGGAAGTTCCTAGAGAATATTACTCTTAATATTCTTAAGGGTAACCCAACAACGTGGTCGAATATAATTGGATTCAGATTCTCCAAAGAGCTGGGGGTGGAATACATTAATTCATTCCAATGGGAAGTTCGTGAAGAATACTACACATTAAATTTTTAAGGATAACCCAAAACCGATTGATTATTCAAGGTGAAAACCAATCATCAAAATAATTCATTCTTAATTATGATTAAGAACCTCTCACTGTGTCTATTTAATTATTTCCAAGATGATTAAAACCCTCCTATTGTAACTTTCGGAGATGAGATTCAATGACTTCATCGGGTCAATCTTCCCTCACAAAACCCCCACGGAGTAATTGTGGAGTGCTTAATAATTCACGGTCCTCTACTATAAAATCTCTCACTGATTAAATTAATTGACGGTGGGCCCATAAAAATTCTTCATGATTGAATCCATTCAAACTCCCACTGTGTCTAAGCCTTTAACACTCCCAATGTTGAAGTCCTGATACGACATCTAAAATTTTAATCTGCTGATCCATAGCGATTATCAAACCCCTTCATGTTAAATCCTAGCCACTTGACACCGAAAATCCCCACCGAGTGATTTGTACAAGTTAACATTCTCACTATTATTTATACCCTACTCCCACTTCTTATTTGGTCAAACTTTTAAACAGTTAGGACCAAAGTTAAAATTTCATCTCGATTCTTTTCATGAATGAGAGGTCTATAAATTAAACGATCAAACATTTAAATAGTTAGGATCATCTCAAACTCTCATTTGGTCAAACCTTTAAACAGTTAGGACCAAAGCCAAAACCCTCTTTTGATTCCTTCCATGAAAGAGGTCCACAAATTAAACGATCAAACCTTTAAATGGTTAGGATCATCTCAAACTCCCATTTGGTCAAACCTTTAAACAGTTAGAACCAAAGCCAAAATCCCATCTTGATTCCTTTCATGAACGAGAGGTCCACAAATTGGATGATCAAACATTTAAATGGTTAGGATCGTCTCAAACCCCCACTCGGTCAAACCTTTAAACAGTTAGGACCAAAACCAAAATCCCCTCTCGATTCCTTCCATGAACGAAAGGTCCACAAATTGAACGATCAAACCTTTAAACGGTTAGGATCGTCTCAAACCCTACTCGGTCAAACCTTTAGTAGTTAGGACCAAAATCGGAATCACCTCTTAATAAATGAAAGGTTTCCACACATTCCCCACTCGGTCGAACCTTTAAACAAGTTAGGACCAAAGTTGGAATTCCATCTCTATAAACGAGAAATCTACTTTTAGATTGGATAATCAAACCTATGTATTCAACATCATAGCACCAAGTCTAAGAGAGTTTATTCTCTTAGCATAACGTTACATGCAGAATGGACTTAAACAATATGTATGCTAGCCCGATTCAAATGGTAGTCGGTAAATATTTATCAAATTCGTTGATGGCTGGGAGTTTGCCAAAAATCCTATAAGTATTATGTTTATTTATTCCGAATATGATAAGTAATCATAATAAAGTTTAAATTTTGTCAAACTCAAGGAAACGAGCAAAGGATGACACAAATTCAGCCCGACAGCCACCTTTCTTCAAGCGGGACAATTGAACCCGTCTCAGATACACGAGGCAAGGTATATTGTCTCGCACATACAAGACAACATCGAAGAAGCCTCTCCAGTGGTTGTGGCCATATCAGCCTTAATAGTTGGTCCCATAGCCTTGACAATTACAAATGAAAGTCGACGCCGATCGACGCGTTACAAACAAAGATCAATGCCGGTCAACGCGTTGACAATTTTCGCCGAAACAAGGCTCAAGATGAAATGTCAGGTCAAGAAATTAATTCAAGGAGTTCAATCACGATTCAGATACAAACTCCTGATAAATATAATCAGTTCAACAGCAACCCAATGACACGAGCTAATTCAGAAATCAACACACCAACTTCAGTTCAAGATTTTGACAACGGTCTAACAATAAACACATCATCGGAAGAATTTCAGCTATTCGATAAAATATTGAATAGACTAAAAGTTGAAGAAGTCAATGAATTGAAGGCCTGGCATATCATATCCAAATTATTCCAGCCTCCTTTATAAAAGAAGGACGCTGAAATACTTTGGAAGGGGTATCTGTAGGCATAAAAAAATTTACCTATAGGTCCTCGTACGCAGCTTGAGACGGAGAAAAGATGATGAATGCCATTATCTGAGTCAAGGAGGATTATCTAAGTCAAAGGAGATCATCTGATACCATAGAGAAGCTAAAAAGCATATAAAGTAAGTCGGCAAAACGTACGAGTCTATGAAACACACAAAACGATGAAGGAACAACTCAGCTGAGAGTTGTGCTTTGCCCACAAAGGGCAAAATACCATGTGTGTCTCGCCCACTCCATAAGTGTCTCGCTATAAGAGGTTGTAGGGATCTTCGTGAGCTTTCCAACACATCTTGGATCATCTTATTCTAAGATCGGACGAGGGAGTTAGAGGCAAAACAACAATGCAGACATCACATAAGTTTCCGAGACACATGTAACTGTCTCGGAACCTATAAGATGTCTTGCACATTTCAGCCATGATGTAATTCAAATCTGAAGAAGCTCAAAATATAAAAGTTGTATATCTCTTCGTCAGATTTCCAACGCATCTTGGATAACCTCATTCCGAGATCAGACGAGGGAGTTAGAGACAAAATACAACACATAGTTTCCGAGACACATGCAACTGTCTCGGAAACTACAAGACAAGAACTGATATTTTGACCAAGATTCTCATCAAATCTGAAAAATCTTAAAAGATAAAAGTTATAGGTCTTTTCATCAGATTTTCAACGCATATTGGATCACCTCATTTCGAGATCGGATGAGGGAGTTAGAGATAAAATACCCAAGACAGCACAAAACTGTCTCGGAAGTGCAAGACAGTTGCAACTGTTTCGAACATTGAGAAGCTGACAACGTATTTTCTGATAGTTTTCTTGAGCTTCGTGTGGTCCACATGGATTATTAACTACTGGGGATTACCTATGAACGTGGGGGAAATAGTTACAAGCGAGAATTACACCCATAACCGTAGGAATAATGACAATTAAACATGGAGAAGAGGTTACAAAATGGTCGGAAGCAAGCTATGCTTCCAAGACAGTTGTAACTGTCTCGGAAATGGGAAGCTCATCATGCTTTTCTGAGACAGTTACAACTATCTCGAAAATAGGAGTCTTCTGATGTGACTTTTTTTCTAATTTTTGACTTTAGTTATTGTTCCTAAAGTCTATAAATACCCCCTTAGGACCATCACTGACGAGGGTTGAGCATTTTGGAGCAGAGTAAATAGAGAGTCTTGAGAAATTTGGGAAATTTCAAGTAAGAAAGAGAGAGTTTTCATCACGTGCAAGCCTTTTTCAGAATTCTTGTGATTCCTTGAGATCTAAGCTTTGACTTGATCTTAAGAAGAGTGTTTATCTTACATAGATAAGATATTCACTTCTTTTTCTTACTTCTAAATGAAGTAAGAATTCCCAAATAGCCTTCATGGTTCAATCTGAATATGTGATTCGGTGGTCCACGGGCTAACGCACCCCCGACACAGACAAAGATCTCACACAAGAAGCGATCCAAAACGATCATGCGTGTGTTTCTTAGGAGTATTTGTAATTTGATTTTGTTATAAAGAGTAGTTTTACAAAGCACGAAGCTCACTCTTTTGTATTCATTGTAATCGATAAACAATTATAATGGATTCTACAACAGAACTTACTGACGTGAATAGCCATGCGTGATAGTTGGTACAGCTTTTCTTATTATATCCCACAACCATAAAAGAAATAACTATTTCTATTGTTTTCCCTATGTTGTTTCTTTTTTGGTCGAGCTTCTACAGCTTTCTTATTTTTCATTCTTCTCTTTCCTTTGTCCTTGGAAGTACTAGCCAAATGAGCACTTTTTGTTTTCTCTTGCTCCAACCTTTCCTCTTCTTGCACACAGTTTGAGATGAGCTCATTAAGAGATCAAATCTTATTTTAGCAATTGTATCTCACTGTGAATTGACTGAATTGTGTGAGAAGATATATAAGAACCAAATACACAAGTAAGTCCTCAGAGAGTTCAAGCTTAAGCGCTTTCAGCTTTGAAGCACCGTGAGACATCTCCATAATGTACTCCCTAATGTTCCCTTTTTCTTTATATCTCATTGAAAAAATTTCCAAAAGTATACTAGTTTTAGCCTTTTTATTCTTGGCAAATATTTTCTCAACATCCTCAAAGAACTCTTTGGCAATAGTTATCTTCTCAGACATAATGCCCCTGAATACTTATGGAATAGCCCTCTTCATGATCATCATATACTTGCGCTTTGATTTCTCCCACCTCTCCATGTACCTTTTCTCATTAGTGAAACTTTTATCCATAAGATATGCAGGAGAAGGAAGCATTAACGTAATGTCGAGATCTATGACTCCGAGAACTATCATAACATTTTTTTATCATGACTTGAAGTTGATACCATTTAGCATAAGAATGAAATTAATGTTGGTAGTGATGTTTGAAGCAGAACTAACAGCTGAATCAGAGAACAATATAAGAAAATAAATAAGCTCACATAAGAAACCAAATTAAAATTTATGAATTCAAATTTGGCAATACACATCTCAAGATACCTAACACAATGTTAATATTTTGTCTTTGGACAGAAATATTTATTTACAAGTGGTACTCTTGGTGTAGTGATCGAACATTGATAATAATAAATGTCAAACAATAAACCTTTCTTTGAACCGAATTATTATTCACATGTAAAACCGAACAATTATTTATATTTATCACCACAAGTATGCATATGAATTATTCAAATATTTACCTTCTTTTGGGCTGATTAATATTTGCATAAACTATACACACTACCTTTTGATGTTTAAAATAAATTAATCCACACGAGATGCTACTTTGGTAACATGTTGTTTCAATCAATTCTTTTCAATACATCATATATCTTTAACTAACTTTAGTGCCAATGTTATGAATCCACGAAATAAAATAAAAAGAAACTAAATTCCCAATACCACCTCAACACTACAGGTGGGCCTGATCCAATGAATTAAAAAAACAAATTTCAAGAGCCTAACGCTGCAGTGTGTTGGACCCTAGAGGGGGTGATTAGGGTCTTAAGGCTATAATAGTATAATAAAAAATAAGACAAGCAACAAACCACAAAATAAATAACTATAGTAAATGAGATAGAGTTAGAAATCGTTATCCAAGTGACGTGCAATGTGTTAACGAGGTTTGGCCCGCTAACCTACGTCCCCGCTCCCCACTCTCGAGAAAAATCCACTACACAACCCGGTTTGGAAGCCGAAACTTCTTCTGCACAACGATCTCCACAAGATCTCACAACTACACAGTTGATCACCACAAGATCTCACTTCCACACAGTTGATCTCCACAAGATCAAGTTCTCAACAGTAGTAATGGTGTAAAATCTCTCTCTTTACAATATCCCTATGGCAAGGAGAAAGATTACACTGAAGCTGGGAAGTGAACTTGAAAACAGAGAAAATCAGGTTTTGAAAGTTTGCTCTCAGTAAAAACAGATCTCTGATTTTTTTTTAAATGTTTGGGACACTTGAAGAAGAAGGGGTATAAGGGGTTTAAATAGGAGAAAACACTGCAGCCAAAACCCATACCCATATCCCCTAAATCCCATAAAAAATCATCGTCTGAAACTGTATGTAAAAAATCTGTTGGAGTAAACGGCGGTCAACCGTGAAAATCTCACGATCGACCGCGAGCCACTTTCGAGGCTCAGAAAATTTTCAGAGACTTTGACGGTCGACCGTGGCGGTCGATCGTGGGAATTTTTGAGCTGACGGTCGACCGTGACGGTCGATCGCGAAAGTTTCTATTTGGCTCTGCAGGTAAAAACTCCGGCCCAGTCGACCGCAAACTGATATAGCTGACACTGTTTATAAAACCTGTTTTTGACTCTTTAAAAATCTGTAAAAATATTTAAATGACTTCTAAAAATTGTGTAACTTTGTAAATTGTTTTTGACACTAAAAACAAACTGTTTAGAAAATGAATTTTACGAAAAGGTCCTCATACTTGTGAAAAATAATATTTTGTTAAAATACTCAAAAATATAAGTATGAAAACGTGTGTGTGATATCCCAATAGCTTCAAATGAAACCTAAGCTTCTTGCCTACATTCTAGCATTAGAGAGAAAAGAAAAACTAGCTAATATCCTCACATAGAATTATAATTCTTTGAGTCTTAATATAGCTTGAGTTGATGAAGCTTCTCATTGCATTTATTATTCTCGAATAAACAATGCTTCATCACTATGCATCTTCCTTCTTTGGATATCATCGTTGTAGCTCATATTCCATCCAATCCTCCATATATGGTACTAACATGCTTGATATATATATTAACTACAATACCACTCAAAAAACAATTAGTACTGATAATGGTGGTTGTAAAACATCATCAAAACATAAGGGCTAACACAGTGGGCCTAATCTAATAAAACAAATAAAAAATAAACCATTTTCAAACCCAAAAAACAAAGTATGACGTATGCAAGCTAGCTCATTCATGCTAGGTAGGATTCAAATGGGCTTGCGTAAGTGTGTTTTTTTTAAGTATGAAAGGCCAAGATATGGAGAAGGCCCATTTGCATTTCTTTGTATTTATAAAAGGCCAGTTATGTGGGCGACTCACTACATAATTCTCTTTTGGGGAAATTGTGTCAATGCCCCAAAAATAAAACTTTCATGTGCTGCAGCCCCTTCCTTTTTTTCCCATGTGATTCAGCTACAAGAAATATCACATTATGTGTTGCAGTCTTTTTTCATATAATTATCATGCCAACTAAGTACAAAGATAAAGAAACAAATATAAAAGCCCAAAATACCCTCATTTTCTCCTCCCTTTTCGTTCTCTCCAGATCTATCATGTTAGGTCCAGTTTGATTCATGTTAAATCTAATTTAATTATTTTTAACTCTAATTTAAATCATGTTAAGTTTAATTCAACTTGTTTTAGCTCTAAAAATAAGTTGAATTAGAGTTAACATGAATCGTGTTAAGTCTAATTTAACATATTTTAAGTCTAATTTTATGTTAAGTCTAATTTGATTCATATTAAGTCCAGTTTGATTCATGTTAAGTCTAATTTAATTCCTTTTAAGTCTAATTTAAATCATGTTATGTCTAATTCAACTTATTTTAAGTCTAAAAATAAGTTGAATTAGACTTAACATGAATCATGTTAAGTCTATTTCAACTTATTTTAAGTCTAATTTTATATTAAGCCAATTTTAATTCATGTTAAGGCCAATTGGATTCATGTTAAATCTAATTTAATTCCTTTTAAGTCTAATTTTAATCTAGTTTTGTGTAAAGTCCAATTTAGTACATGTTAAGTCCAGTTTTTGGTTTATGTTAAAGTCTAGTTTGATTCGTGTCAAATCCAGTTTTGGTTCGTGTTAAGTCCAGTTTGGTTCATGTTAAATCCAGTTTAAATCATTTTAAGTCTAATTTAAATCATTTTAAGTAAATCTTGTTAAGTATAATTTAAATCATTTTAAGTCTAATTTAAATTAGACTTAATATGAAATTAGACTTAAAATAAAATGAAATAGATTTAACATGGATTATATGTTAAGTCCAATTCGATTTATGTTAAGTCCAATTTAAATTATATTAAGTTCAATTCGGTTCATGTTAAATCCAATTCAGTTCATATTATGTCCAATTTAAATCATGTTAAGTTCAATTTGGTTTATGTTAAGTCTAATTCAGTTTATATTAAGTCCAATTTAAATCATGTTAAGTCTAATTCAACTTTTTTAAGTTTAATTTCATGTTAAATCCAATTTAGTTCATGTTAAGTCTATTTTACTTTCTTTTAAGTCTAATTTAAATAATGTTATGTCTAATTTAACTTATTTCAAGTCTAAAAACAAGTTGATTTAGACTTAATATGAATCACGTTAAGTCTAATTCAACTTATTTTAAGTCTAATTTTATATTAAGTCCAATTTGATTCATGTTAAGTCCAATTGGTTCATGTTAAGTCTAATCCGATTAATGTTAAGTCTAATTTAATTCCCTTTAAGTCTAATTTATATCATGTTATGTCTAATTCAACTTATTTTAAGTCTAATTTCAAACATGTTAAATTCCTTTTAAGTCTAATTTAAAGCATGTTAAGTCTAATTCAACTTTTTTAAGTATAATTTCATGTTAAGTCCAATTAAATTAGACTTAAAAAAAATTGAATTAGACATAACATGATTTAACTTAGACTTAAAAGGAATTAAATTAGATCTAACATGAATTAAATCTAACTTAACATGAAATTAGACTTAAAACAAGTTGAATTAAAGTTAACATGAAAGTCTAATTTCATGTTAAGTTCAATTTAATTCATGTTAAGTCTAATTTAATTCCTTTTAAGTATAATTTAAATCATGTTATGTCTAATTCAATTTGTTTTAACTCTAATTTAACTTGAAATTAGACATTACATGATTTAAATTATATTTTAAAGGAATTAAATTAGACTTAACATGAATTAAATTAAACTTAACATGCAATTTGACTTTCATGTTAAGTCTAATTCAACTTGCTTTTAGACTCAACATGAAAGAATAGAGGAGATAATGATATTTTGGGGTTTTTTTTTATTCTCTCTCTATACTTAGTTGCTAGGTAATAATTGCTAAAGGAGGGCTACAGAATATAGGTCTTCAATTTAAGGGTTAAAACACATGAGAAAAATCAAAGGGGCTATAGCACATGAAGATTTTGCTTTTGGAGCATTGACACAATTTTTTCTTCTCTTTTTTTAAAGGAACGGGCCAGATGGAACAACAACCCACTTTTTTTTAAAATTCGACACTGTAATGTCGACGATAAAAAAACCCTAACACTATAGCAAAAAAATTTATCGACATTGTAGCGGAATTGTAGCAAATTGTTTTGTTCGCTGGTACTGTGCGTGAGCACTAAATTCATTGAGTAAGATGTGATTCTTGAGTTTTGAGATGTAGATCTTCCAAATTTTTTATGTATATATCCTCCTTGGAGAAACCCTATTCTTTTTGAAGATGGGAAATCAGAAAGAGATTGTGCGTAGAGATTTGGGGAACCACAACCCTATTTATAACTGAATCTAGATATTCATAATCATTAATTTATCCCATCATAAAATTAACAATTATATTTTGGTCTCTGAGAGACCCATATTTTAATTATACATTAAAAGCCCAAATCCTAAATTAGACCACTTTAATGGGCTAATCTTAATTATTTATTTAATATATTGACTCATCATTGGATATATTTATTTAATATGTTGGCTCATCATTGGATATCGTTTTTATACCCTATTTATTTAATATATTGGCTCATCATTGAATATCAATCCAACAATTTCTTGTTTGGTAAATGAGAGAGCTAGAGTTGACCCAATTTTTTGTAGCCCAAAATTGGTCACTAAACTAATTTTTTGGACCAGGAGAGGCTGGTCCAAAAGAAAACTGGTTTAACACAAAACCGACTATGACTAATCCTGATTCAGTTTTGTATAGTTTGTCAAACACGCCTTAAAGTCTTAAAATGAAGTGATGAAAAAGTCAGAAAATAAATCAATTTATGAAATCTCACTTAATGATGGACAATGATGACATTGTATCGATATAACTTTGTGTTAGCCCTTATGATTTGATGATGATTTACAACCACCATTATCGGTACTAATTGCTTGTTGAGTGATATGATAGTTTATATAGATATCAAGCTTGTTAGTACCACAAATGGAGGATTGGATGGAATATAAGCTACAACAAAGATATCTAAAGGAGGAGGAGGCAATGTGATGAAGCAAATGTTAATCAAGAACAACATATACAAGTGAAAGCTTCATCAACTTTAAGCAATATCAAGACTCAAAGAAATATAATTCTATATGAGGATATTTGCTAGTTTTTCTTTTCTCTCTAGTGCTAGAATGTAGGTAAGTAGTTGTAGATTTTATTTGAAGCTATTGGGATATTACACACACGTTTTCATACTTATACTTTTAAGCGTTTTTGTCAAAATATTGTTTTTCACAAGTATGAGGACCTATTCACAAAATTTCTTTTCTAAATAGTTTTTTAGTATTAAAAACATTTTACAAAGTTACACGATGTTTAGAAATCAATTGAGTATGTTTACGGATTTTTTAAAGAGTCAAAATCTGTTTTAAAAGCTGTTTTTGTCATGTATCTGTTTGTGGTCGACCACTACGGTCGACCGCCTTGAGTCCAGAGACTCAGAATATTTTTTAGAGTCTCACGGTCGATCGTGACGGTCAACTGGATGTAGTCCAGAGACTCAGTATAGTTTTCAGAGGCTCACGGTCGAACGTGGCGATCGACCGGATGAAGTCCAGAGAGTTTTGCGGTCGACCGCCACGGTCAACCGGCTGAAGTCCAAAGCCCTCAATAAGTTTCTGCAGTTTCTCGCAGTCGATCGCAAAATTCCCATGGTCGACCGCCGTTCACCCCAATGGGATTTTCAGTACAGTTTCAGAAATCTTTTTTTACGGGATTTGGGGAGATTTGGGTATGGGTTTTGGCAGCTGTGTTTTCTCCTATTTAAACTCCTCATACCCTTCTTCTTCAACTTGCTCTAAGCATTTTGAAAATCCTGAGTTTTGTTTTACTGTTTTCAAAAGAGCCAAACTTTCAATCATGTTTTTCTCTGTTTTCAAGTTCACATCCCAAGCTTCAAGTGTGATCTCTCTCCTTGCCATAGGGTTACTGTAAAGAGAGAGATTTTACACCATTTATTACTGTTGTGAGCTAGATTTTGTGGAGAACAATTGTGTGGTAGTGAGATCTTGTGGAGATCGTTGTGTAGAAGAAGTTCCGGCTTCCAAACCGGGTTGTGTAGTGGATTCTCCTCGAGAGTGGGGAGCGGAGACGTAGGTCAGTGGACCGAATCTCGTTAACACATCACGCGTCACTTGGATAACAATTTCTAACCTTATCTCATTTACTTTGATTGTTCATTTTGTGGTGTATTACTTGCTTCATTTTTTATTGCACAATTATTGCCTTAAGACCATAATCACCCTGTGACGTCCCTAGGTTCACACAAGGCTGCAATCCAAGGTGAAACCAAGAATGTCAAACCTGTCATGCACCACACCGTGTAATGACATATTTCACCATCATAATTACTATCTCTCTAGTAGAGTCAATAACAGGTATGGGTACAAAAGCAAGTAAAAGATAATACAAGAATCAACTAATGAAATAATAAAGATCAAATTAATATTTCATCAGCTAACATACTGAAGTACAAGTCAATGTCTGAAATAAATGAACTGGAGTTCTCAACAAGTCTCAAATACAAAATGTCTGAATATGAGGAAATAAGGCACACATCCTTTACAACTTCTAGAAATAAAATCCTCAAATGTCTAAACAAAAGTCTACAGTGGAGCTCAAAAGAAAAATATAACTAAAATAGATAGCTGAAGCTAAAGTGCATCGCCATTAACCTGCGACTCTCCGGGCTCCTGGCTTGTTACCTGAAAGGGGGAGGGACAACGAGCGCCAAAGCGCTAGCGAGTAACATCAAAACCAACCCTAAGGGAAAGGGCTCGTCATATACAAAAAATACAGTTAATACATATATATATAAAATCACTGATCCTATTTAGGAACTTACAACATTAGCTTAAGTACGTCGAGCGAAACAATCCAAACAAGAAAACCCTCATGTATATACCTTGTAGCTCAAATTGTAGATCCCTAATGATAAGAGGGTTTTAGTACTTAGGAAATTACAACACGAGCATAGATACGTCGAGCGAAATAATCCAAACAAGGAAACCCTCATGTATATACCTTGTATCTCAAATTGTAAATCTCTAAATACCAAATCCGAAATCTAATACAGGAACAATAATAAAAGAAGACCAACCCATCTCAGAACTTAAATCCGGTGTCATGTCGTAACTCATATAAGTATCATGTTTAGCCTATGCAAGTATCAGTGTCAATCTCAAGGTCTAAACTGATGTCTAACACATGGACTAAAACTAGATGTAGTGGATGTCCAATACATGGACTGCATATAAAAATTGTCCAACACATGGACTGAATGTGATAAATGTCCAACACATGGACTACACATCATAATTGCCCAACACATGGACTAGATGAAATATATGAACAGATACATATACCCTAATTTCTCACGTGTCTCGGTGTGCAAACCTAAACTCGTGTCTGCATGTCATCTCACATGTAAAGATACAAGTTAAACAATAATTTCTAATACCCGTTATTCGAGGCGACTCTTCGTTCATATTAAAGCACGTAACAATAATAAACAAGCATAAACAGTTTCAGTTAAACTGAAACAATCCAAACAGATTCAAACTGAGGAAACTAGAATATTCCTCATCAGTCTACTCATTGGTCGACTCATCAGTCGACTCATAAGTCGACTGATAAGTCGACTCATTAGTCGACTAAGCATAGATAGTAATTATGATGGTGAAACATGTTATTGCACGGTGTGGTGCATGACAGATTTGACATTCTTGGTTTTACCTTAGACTGCAGTCTTGTGTGAACCTAGGGGTGTCACACCCCCCCCCCTCTAGGGTCCAACAATTGGTATCAGAGCTTGGTCTCTATATTGGTTTTTGGTCTAACCACCTTAGAGAAAAGATCATATGGAGGATTCATTGAATGTACACATACTTGAGGGACAATCCATCACTAGACCCCCACTTTCCACCGGTAGTAATTTTGCCTATTGGAAGGCTAGAATGAGGATTTACCTTCGTTGCATTGATCTTGACATTTTAGAGCTCATAGAAAAAAAATATGTAGAAAAGTCCAAGATTAGCAACATGACCGACGGTGAAAGACTCCTAGCTAATCTTAATGCCAAGACCATGAATGCCTTAATTTGTGGCCTTTTCCCCAATGAGTACAATAGGGTCTCCACATGTGCAACCGCACATAAAATTTGGGTAAAATTATGTATCACACATGAAGGAACCCCCCAAGTTAAGGTGTCTAAGATTAGTGGACTTATGCATGACTATGAGTTATTTAAAATGCTTCCTAATAAATCTATTGATGCTATGTTTTCTCATTTTACTAACATCATCAATGAATTGCATGGTCTTGATAAGAAATTGACTATCCAAGAGACAAACTACAAGATCCTTCGCTCATTGACTCCAGCATGGGAACCCAAAGCTATGACCATAGAGGAGGCTCATGATCTTACTACTCTAGTTCTTGATGGCCTCATTGGCAAGCTTAAGGTTCATGAGAAGAAGCTCAGAGGGAAGGAGAAAGAGGAAGTGCCCCTATGGGAAATTGAGGAGCCATCACCAAAAATGAAGACCATAGCTCTCAAGGGAGCTAGTGATAACTCCTCATCATCGGAGAGTGTAGTTGATTTTTCTAGAGATGTGGCTCACCTCTCTAGAAGAATATCAAGACTCATAAGAATGAATAAGAAGTTTAATCCCCGATCTAACAACAAATTTTCTTCACGTGTAGGAAAATGCTTTGAATGTAATAAACCGGGTCATATTGCCAAAGATTGTCCTAAGCTCAAGGAGAAATATTTGAAATACAAGAAGAAGAAAGTCATGTATGCCGGATGGGAGGAATCCGAACCAAGCGATTCAGATAGCAATGAAGAAGGAGCAAAGATTGCTATTCATGATCCCAACATTTGCTTTATGGCTTATGAAAAGGAGGTAGTTTCTGATACCAAAAGTGAATCCTTTTACATGCAATGTGATCTAGAAACCGCATTAGAAGAGTTAAACATTGAGTTTAAAAGAATAATAAAAGAATACTCTTCCTTTAAAAAATTGCATACTTCTTGTGATTCCAAACTTGAGTAACTACAATCATCTCTTGCTTTAAAAGATAAATTGCTAGGGGATCTTGATTTTGAAAACAAACAATTAAGATCTAAAATTGAAAAACTTAAAATTGAAAGTGGTAGAATTAGACCTACTCATGCATATGCTAATCACCATGACCATGAGAGAAATAGATTTCATAGATCTCATGCTTCTACACACAAGAGAAATTTTGTGTGCACATATTGCATGAAATATGGTCATATCTCCACTCATTGTAGGATTAAAGATAATCATGATTTTTATGGAATAACATGGGTACCCAAAGGTACCAAGTTTACTAACCACCAAGAACCCAAGATTTGGGTACCTAAAGTTACTACACATTCATCTCTTGTAGGGAACATCACGAACACGACGTAGAGAGATGTGGTACCTTGATAGTGGTTGCTCACATTATATGATGGGCAACAAAGAGCTATTTGTAACCCTATCAATGATTAAAGGAGGTAGCGTCTCCTTCGGTAGCGGTGAGAAAGGTAAAATCATAGGTATTGGATGCATTGGTAAGATACATTCTCCCGTAATAGAAGATGTTTATTTGGTTAGTGGCTTGAATCATAATCTTCTTAGCATTAGCCAATTGAGTGATAAATGTTTTGATATTTCTTTTAAACCGGATAAGTGCATTGTTAGCTCAAATGGAAAAACTATTTTTGTTGCTAATAGAAAATCTAATGTATACATTTTTGAGATAAATAAGCTAGTAGATCAAGATGTTAAATGCCTTGTGGTAGTTGATGAAAATCCTTGGATTTGGCATAAGAGGCTTGGACACGCCAACATGGAATTGATATCCAAATTATCCAAGAAGAATCTTGTAAAAGGGTTACCAAACTTGCATTTCATCAAAGATACCGATATCCAAATTATCCAAGAAGAATCTTGTAAAAGGGTTACCAAACTTGCATTTCATCAAAGATACCATTTGTGAAGATTGTGCTAAAGGTAAACAAACTAAGTTTACCTTCAAATCCATCAATGAGGTATCAACTTCTAAATCCTTGGAATTACTTCATCTTGATCTATTTGGTCCTATGTGTGTTACCTCTCTAGGAGGCAAACACTATGTTTCTGTTATCATTAATGATTTCTCTCGTTTTACATGGACAATCTTTCTTGGTAGCAAAGATGAATGTTTTGAAGAATTTTTAAATTATGTCAAAAGAATTAAAAATGAAAAAGAGTTGAAAGTTATTAAAATTAGAAGTGATCATGGTGGTGAATTTCAAAATAGTTTTTTCAATGATTTTTATACATATCGTGGTATAACTCATGTATTTTCCACTCCAAGAACACCACAACAAAATAGTGTTGTTGAACAGAAAAATCGTATCATATAAGAGATGGCACGAACAATGATAAATGCTTTTGATTTATCTAAATATTTTTTGGCGGAAGCCGTTAATACGGCTTGTCACATTCGACCAAAGCTTAGGAAAACTCCTTATGAACTTTTTTATGGAAAAATCCCTTTCATTGGATATTTTCATATCTTTGGTTGTAAATGTTTTATTTTAAATACAAAAGATCACTATGATAAATTTAATTCTAAAATTAATATTGGAATTTTGCTAGGATATGCACCTCGAAGTAAGGCTTATAGAGTCTTCAACAAACGAACTCTAGTTGTTGAAGAATCTATAAACGTTACTTTTGATGAGACTAATATTGGTTTATAAGTTGGTTTGCCTAGGAAAGATGATAATGATGTTGTGAGGGAGGATTGGAATTTTTGCAACTAAATGAAACACCCTCAATAGATACTCAAAAGGTTGGTGAAAGCAACAACATTCAAGTGCAAGAGCAAGAAGAACTCTCCAAAGCATGGAAATTTGCACCAAATCATCCAAAGGAGCAAATAATAGGGAATCATCATAAGGGGTTCTAACTAGCTCAAAGACTTTGAGTGGGTATGGTAATGTTGCATTCTTATCTAAAATAGAACCTAAAAAGATTAATGATGCTTTAAAAGATAAGTTTTGGGTTTTAGCTATGCATGATGAACTAAATAATTTTCAAAGAAATGACGTTTGGAAATTGGTTCCTAGACCTAACAATGCTAGTGTGATTGGAACAAAATGGGTTTTTAGAAACAAACTTGATAAACATGACATAGTAACAAGAAATAAAGCTCGTTTGGTTACCTAAGGATACAATCAAGAGGAGGGCATAGACTGTGATGAAACATTTGCACCGGTTGCAATGTTAGAATCTATTAGGATGTTTTTGGCTTTTGCAAGTTTTAAGAATTTCAAATTATTTTAAATGGATGTTAAAAGTGCCTTTTTAAATGGTTTTATAGAAGATGAAGTACATGTTGAGCAACCCCCCGGTTTTATGGATCATTCATTTCCTAATCATGTTTACCGGGTTAAAAAACTTTATATGGGTTAAAACAAGCTCCTAGAGCTTGGTATGCTCGCCTCTCTAGTTTTCTTCTTAAAAATGGTTTTTCGAAAGGGAAAATTGATAATGCACTTTTTGTATGGAAAAAAAAATAATTTTATTTTAGTTCAAATATGTTGATTATATCATTTTTGGTGCTACTAATGAATCTCTATGCAAGGAATTTTCTAAAGTTATGCAAGATTATTTTGAGATAAGCATGATGGGAGAGCTTACTTTCTTTCTCGAGCTTTAAGTCAAGCAAACTATGGATGGTATACAGGACCGGTCCTGAGCATTCGGAGGCCCTAGGCAAAAACTTGAACAAAAATCTTAAAGGGGCCCTCCTATATTCAAGATTTTTTTAAATAAAGTGAACAAAAATCCTAAAGGACCCTCCAAATTTCAGATCAACACCCTTGAATCCTAAAAGTTAATTGGAAATTCTATGTAAAAATTGTTATAAAATTACCTCTGACATCAAAATGTGTTCACATAAAAAATTGAAACTTGAAAGTACAATCTAGTGTAAAAACAACTATAAATCCTAATTTTCTTATATCAGACTACACAGGGAAACTTAATTACGAAGGAGACATAGCATGAATTGTTAGCCAAGAAAAAGATTAGCAAATATTCGTCAAGCTGAAGCTCAGACCAGCTCAAGAACCCTAGTTTCCAACTTTCCATACTAATCAAAACAAGAAACCAACAAAACCCACAAAAATAATTTCCAAAAGAAAAGTATTTAAAAAATTCAGAAGCTTACAGGGCCTGGCGAATCAATCAAGCGGCCCCGACATAGCAATTCCACGCCGATCCAATCAATCTATCACAAAGAGAAGGCCACGATCCCTAAAAACCAAGCTGCATTCAATTCAGAAACCCTAGAAAAAGCCCTAGAAACTCCAAATCGGACGCAAAAAATGAATCTTTTTCGTACCTCGAAAAGATCACCGGCGCGATTAGAGAGAGTATAGATGGAAAAGAGAGAGCGCCGAGGAATTGAAGGAGTAGGAGTATGGAATCGGCCGATTCGACGGCGAAAATATCGGCGGCGGTTTGTAATTTGTAGCTCTCTTGCTTGTTTTTTCCGTTGAAAGCAGAGAGAACGGAGAAATGGATCTAAAGACGGAGAAATACATGATTTAGCCTTTAGGTCACCTATTTTTTGGGCCCCCTATTTTTTGGGGCCCCAGGCGACGGCCTTCCCCGCCTACCCCTTGGGCCGGGCCTGATGGTATATTTGTTTCTCAAAGCAAGTATGCTAGAGAATTGGTGAAGAAATTTGGTTTGGAGAATTCTAAATATGCACCAACTCCCATGAGTACAAGTATCAAGCTTGATGAGGATGATAGTGGTGCGGATGTAGACCAAAAACTCTATCGAGGTATAATAAGTAGTCTTCTTTATCTTACCACTAATAGACCAGATATCATGTTTAGTATGTGTGCTTGTGCATGTTTTCAAGCTTCTCCAAAATCGTCCCATTTGATTACGGTTAAACACATTATTAAATATATCAATGGTATAATTAATCTTGGTTTATTTTATCCTAAAAGCACAACTTTTGATCTTTATGGTTTTTGTGATGCCGACTTTACCGGATGTAAGGTAGATCGCAAGAGTACGACTGATACATGTCAATTCTTGGGTAACTCTCTTATCTCTTGGGCCTCCAAGAAACAAAATTATGTTGCCTTGTCCACTACGAAAGCAGAATACATTGCTGCCGGCTTATGTTGTGCCTAAGTTTTATGGATGAAACAAAATTTAGTTGACTATGATTTGAATTTTTAAAATATAAAAATCTTTTGTTATAACACTAGTGCTATTAATATTTTAAAAAAATCTGTTTTGCACTCTAGAACCAAGCATATTTATGTGCGCCATCATTTCTTACGCGATCATGTAGAGAGGCAAGATGTTTTCCTTGTTTATATTGACACTAAATCTCAATTAGCGGACATCTTTATCAAGCCTCTTAGTGAAGATGATTTTTGTCGCATAAGAAATGGTTTGGGTTTATGCATTATGTAAAAGTTTTTGTTTTGCTTGGATTTGTTGCACATCATATGCATTGTTTTGTTTACCACTTCTTTTACCCTATTTTGATGGTGACAAATGGAGAGAAAAATCTCCTCATTTGTTGCACATAGTTAGGAGGAGCTCATAGATAGGGAGAGCTACTATCTATAAGCTATATTTATTTTCGCTCCAATATAATGGTTGGTCGTCATCATCAAAAAGGGAGAGATTATTAGCCCTTATGTTTTGATGATGATTTACAACCACCATTATCGGTACTAATTGCTTGTTAAATGATATTATAGTTTATATATATAGTTTATATATATATATATAGGAGGAGGAGGCAATATGATGAAGCAAATGTTAATCAAGAACAACATATACAAGTGAAAGCTTCATCAATTTTAAGCAATATCAAGACTCAAAGAAATTTAATTCTATGTGAGGATATTTGCTAGTTTTTCTTTTCTCTCTAGTGCTAGAATGTAGGAAAGTAGTTGTAGATTTTATTTGAAGCTATTGGGATATCACACACACGTTTTCATACTTATACTTTTGAGCGTTTTTGTCAAAATATTGTTTCTCACAAGTATGAGGACCTATTCACAAAATTCCTTTTCTAAACAGTTTGTTTTTAGTATTAAAAATATTTTACAAAGTTACACAATGTTTAGAAATCAATTGAGTATTTTTACGAATTTTTTAAAGAGTCAAAAGTTGTTTTAAAAGTTGTTTTTGTCATGTATCTGTTTGTGGTTGACCGTCACGGTCAACCGCCTTGAGTCCAGATACTCAGAATATTTTTTAGAGTCTCACGGTCGACCGTGACGATCGACCGGATGCAGTCCAGAGACTCAGTATAGTTTTCAGAGGCTCGCGGTCGACCGTGTCTGGCGGTCGCCCGCCACGGTCGACCGGCTGAAGTCCAGAGCCCTCAATAAGTTTCTGTAGTTTCTCGCGCTCGACCGCGAAATTCCCACGGTTGACCGCCATTCACCCCAACGGGATTTTCAGTACAGTTTCAGAAAAAAAAATTACGGGATTTGGGGAGATTTGAGTATGGGTTTTGGTAGCTGTGTTTTCTCATATTTAAACCCCTCATACCCTTCTTCTTCAACTTGCTCTAAGCATTTTGAAAATCTTAAGTTTTGTTTTACTGTTTTCAAAAGAGCCAAACTCTCAATCTTATTTTTCTCTATTTTCAAGTTCACATCCCAAGCTTCAAGTGTGATCTCTCTCCTTGTCATAGGGTTACTGTAAAGAAAGAGATTTTATACCATTTACTACTGTTGTGAGCTAGATCTTGTGGAGATCAACTGTGTGGTAGTGAGATCTTGTGGAGATCATTATGTAGAAGAAGTTCCGGCTTCTAAACCGGGTTGTGTAGTGGATTCTCCTCGAGAGTAGGGAGTGGGGACATAGGTCAGCGGACTGAACCTTGTTAACATATCGCACGTCACTTGGATAACGATTTCTAACCCTATCTCATTTACTTTAATTGTTCATTTTTTGGTGTATTGCTTGCTTCATTTTTTATTGCACAATTAGTGCCTTAAG
>NC_033798.1:91253934-91300989 GCF_001876935.1 Asparagus officinalis
GGGTCCAACATTTTGTGAGTTTAATCCTTCAAATTTTTTAGTGTTCACTTTCATATTTTGCGTTTAGAAGCTTTATGCGATAGTAATTGCACCTTCACATTACATTGCATTTGCATTGGTTGTGGTCAGATATCAGGCACAGATGATAGATCGAATCATACACCAAATGATGGATCAAACTACATTCTAGACCAATAAACAGATGCCTTGATGCGCGAGCAAGGGATAGATCATACACAATCTTTTATCATTTATTTGAATTCAAAATATTAGAATAGTTGTGTGATCAGCTTATCATATATCGTCCTGTCAAAAGTATTACCCTACTTTATATGATGGTATGTTTAGTATGATCTTCATCTATCTATATATCTTTTGAATTTTTTGATTTCAGATCAGATGTATGATGCATAGATCAATTAGATCAATTATTTTGCAGTACTACAGGAGCACAGTTACCAGAATTAACGGAGAAACCCAAAAAATCTATAGCATCTTACCCCCCCAACTTTTCACACAGTACCCTAATCTCACCATATCGTATCAACTGTGACCCAACATTACACAAATAACTCATGATTAGGGATGGCATGCACCGAGCCGGTTTAGGCCCATGAACCAGCTAGGCAGGGCTTAGGTCTAAGCCGGGCATGTGTAACTCAAAGTGGGTTGGGTCTGCCTCTCTAACCCGAGCCTGGGGCTGAACCCAGCCTAGCCCATAACTCACCTAGGTTTAGGCCGATCCTGGACCAACCCATGGGTCATGGGTTAGCCCAGGGTTTTTCTTCCATTTTTTTCCTTTTTTAACTTGTTAACTATATTAGACTAGTATTTATATTCATAAAAATACTTATAATTTATGTTTTTTACTATTTTATATTAAACATTTCTTAATCCCTGCAAACAATGAGCTTAACTTGCTACTGCTGCTGGCAGCAGCAATTAGCTTTAAGCTTGCTACTCTGTTTACCAATGGGCCAAAAGGCCTAAAAGCCAAAGGCTTTATTGGCTACAAGCCTAAAGGTAGCCAATCCAATAAGAAGAAAAAGAAAAAAAATTTGAACATTTGGACTGTCCAGGCTTACCCATGCCAAGTCTCAACCTGATCGGACCAAGGCGTTTGGTCTCAGGTTTATGGCTTCACCCAGCCTAGCCCATGGCCTAAGTGAATACCGGGCAGGGTTTGGCCCGGCCTAATTTGGATCGGGCTTATTAATGGTAAATTCTGGGTTAGGCCTGATCGGCCCACGCTTCAACCACGCTCCTGCCCACCCGTACTCATGATTGCTTTCACTTAAAACATTTGAAAAACCCCATCAAAATCTGTACATTTTCAGAACCCAGCTTCAAATCAATGATTGATTCCGAATCTTACTCCTTTTGTGTCTCTCACGGCATTTTCAAATAAAGGGGATATGGCAAGTTTTTTCAAGTTAGGATAGTTAAATTCCTACCTTGCCCTTAGTCATGACCTAACATTAATCCTATCCGCATCAGCATCTAATTATCTTTAAAACGGTCACGTGAGGTCCCTTGTGTAAAAATACCGGAGTTTTTTGCTAGCAGTGAGTTTCTAAGCTTAATTGCATAACTTAGATGCTTTTAATGTTGAAACAACACCAGAGTTACTTTTAAGACCAAATAGGTAAATATGGTAAATTGTTAATACCAATCTGGCATTTTAGCCTATTGAGAACTGAACTGACCAAAATTAGTTTGGTTTCTTCAGTTATGCTTATTCAGTTTTGGATTGGACTCATTAAATTAAGAAAAAGAGTTATATTGATCCAAAAGAAAAACACATATTAAGAAATTGATGCAATAAAATTCTATATTAAAGGATCAGCAAAAGATAATGCAAATTAATTGAAATAATGAACAATTTAGGAAAATAAGAGAAGAAAATTAATGGACTAACGAAAAGAAAGAAAGGGTATGTTTTCAACAATTAAAAAAGTTTGGTTAGTTCGGATTGATTTTTTCTCAACTAATCGGTTAGTTCGGATTGAATTTTTCTCAACTGACTAGCACCTCTAAAACCTTTTTTTTAAAAGGAAGGTAGGGTAACCTAACCAGTCAAGTCCTCGACAACACTCTATCTCAAAAATAAAGGGACATAAATAGACCAAAAACAAGAGGGCAAACAATCAACTGACTTAGCTAGGGAATGAGCAATACCATTACCACTGTGCCTTACATAAAAACTTTAGAGCAGCCAATAATAGTCAGACCAGCGCGAACTTTATCTGCAGTAGGAGCCAAGGAAGGAAAAGGAGAAGGATATTCCATCAAGGAGACAACCTTTAGAGAGTCAATTTCCATCACTGAAATTCTCCAGTTCATACGCCGAACAAAGCGAATGCCTTCCAGGACAACCAACAGCTCTGCATGATCCACAGGCATAGGACGCCTGATCCTCATAGAGTAGCAACCAATCACATATCCATGGTGGTCCCGAATAACACCTCTCAAACTAATAATATCTCCTTACAGAGGAACAACAACATCTGTGTTGAGCTTTAGCAAACTATGAGCAAGGGATACCAAGCATAAGATCATTCGGAATGGGTGATAATGTCACGGGAGAGACCTCTAACTCTATACCCTTCCTCCACAAAACAGAGAATCCGAGTCACCAAGACTGAGGCCTCTCTAACACCGCCACCATGATAGCGCATATTCCTTCCCCCCATATAAACCACATGGCTGTGAAGGCCAAAGCTAGAGTGTCCCCATGGCAAACAGATGTGAGATGGGAAAGGAAATCACCACAAGACGTGCCTCGAAAACCATTAATCACTTCCCAAATATCTAAGGACTCTCATACTAAACGAGAAAAGGAGCAGACAGAGAAGATATGATGGGCGGTCTCAAAGGCGGCTACTAGGGGGTACAGAGATCCCCCTGTGAGATAAACCAGCTGAGGTGGGGAGAGCATCATAGAACAGACGTCAAAGGAACACTCTAATCTTCGGTGGGATCTCCACATACCAGATGAAGGACCACCACTTCGCTACCCTAGAATTCAAGGTGGAAGCAGTATCAGGCATAGTGTGGGGAAGAAGTCGGTATCCACTCTTGACTGTGTAGCACCCCTTCTCCTCATAATGTCAAATGAGTCTGTCAGGGACAGGAGAAGGCGATAGTGGGATAAATGAAATGTCATCCCGATCTACCTGCCAAAAGGAGGTAGCAATCAGCTTATGATTCTAAGTACCCGAAGTAGAGATTAGTTCAGCTACCCTTCTGGAAGGGTCGATCGGAGAAGTGATTGGCCTGAAAGAAAAGGGCCTTGGGATCCATGGGTCAGCACTGATAGAGATACTCTGGTCATCACCTATCCTCCATCTCAGACCTCAAGCCAGGAGCTCTCTCTCCCCCAGATAATGCTCTGCCGTAAATAAGAGCAGCTAGGGCCGACACCATCTGAAAGGAAGTCTGAGTTCCTAAAATACTTCCCTTTTAAAACCCTACTAGCCAGAGAAGAAGGGTCCTGAATGATTCTCCATGTCTGCTTAGCCACCAATGCTTGATTAAAAATATGTAGATCTCTAAAGCCTAGACCACCCTCTGACTTTGTACGACACACCTTCTGTCACCTAACCCAGTGAATCTTTCTCTCACCATAAGTTGATCCCCACCAGAATCTCATAATGATAGATTCAATCTCTCTGTACAAAGAAATTAGAATGTGAAAGATATTCATCACATAGCATGGGATCGCCTGCAAAACAGCTTTCATCATAACCTCTCACCCCCCAGCTGAGAAAAAAGCCCTCCTCCAACCTTAGACTATTTTCCAAACTGAGTCTCTGATTGAAGCAAAAGTCTGACGATGACTTCTTCCAACCACCGAAGGGAGGCCTAAGTACCGATCATGTGATTGGGCCCTATCAAGCCTCAAGACAGAGAAAATAGAGACCCTAGTATCCTCATCTACACAGGGGCTAAAGGTGATGGCAGACTTCTGAAAGTTGACTTTCTAGCCAGTTACAGCCTTATATAGTAGCGGAGTACTCTGGATAGTCTGTGCAACAGCCTGGGAAGTCTGAATAAAAACCAAAGAGTCATCTACAAAGAACAAGCGAGAAATCCTTGGCCCCGGTCGGGAACAAGATAACCCTCTGATGCACTTGTTCTCCTCATATCTGATGATCAGTACCGAGAGAGCTTTCGTGCAGAGAAGAAACAAATATGGAGATAGTATGCATCTTTATCGCAGACCACGGGTAGGAGTGACCTGACACATAATTTGGCAATTGAGGTAGAAAGAGAGTGAGGAAGTAGAGATACAGTCCAAGATGAGATGCCTCCAATGATCTGGAAATCTCATGATCTGAAGGACCTTGTCAATAAACCCCTATTCCACTCTATCATATGCCTTACGCATATCCAATTTCAGTGTCATACGGCCAGATTGTCCCCGTCTCCTTTTTTGCAATGTGTGGAGAAGTTCAAAGCAACAATGACATTGTCCTGAATTGATCTCCTTAGGACAAAGGCACTCTGAAAGCATCTGATCAATCCGCTAAGAACTCGCCAGCCTATTAGCAATGGTTTTTGTGATAATCTTGTAGACCATATTACATAGTCCAATGGGTCTAAAATCTGTCACAGTGTCAGGTGAATCCTTTTTGGGGATAAGAACCACATGGGTTTTATTCCAAGACCTGATAGATGAGCCCCCATTTAGAATTTACAAACATACAACTGAAATATCTGGGCCAATAACAGACTACTGGGACTAAAAAAATGATGCATAGAAGTCATCTGGGTCGGGTGACTTATAAGGGCCTATAGATCGAAGAGCACCTCATACCTCATCACCTGTAAAAGACTCAGAAATGATCCAGAGGTTATCCACTAAAAGCTTAGAAGAGATAGCACCATCCACCTCAGCCAAAACCTCCTCTGAAGGAGTAGAAAAAGAAAATAGTTCTGAGAAATACTCCTCAATAAGCGTTATAATTCCCCTGATCCTCCACTCAAGTACCATTAGGATGACGTAAATGGCTAATGAAGTTCTTCCTCCTTCTAGTGGAAGCTCTAATATGGAAGAATTTGGTGTTACGGTCCCTGTCTCAGAGCCAATCAACCCTAGCTCGCTGTCGCCGGAAGCTCTCTTCCATATACTCAAGAACTTCCCTCTTCTTCTCAAGTCTTTGATAATCTATCCCTCCATCTACCAAAACGCTCTTTGCTCCAACTACTGAGATTTGTAGCACAAGACCCTAGCTTCTGACAAACTGCTTCACATAGACCTTGTTGTGTGGAGATCCCAGGTCAGACCCTGCTAATAACATCACTCAAATCATCTTCTTTGAGCCAGAAGGCTTCAAAACGGAAGGGACGACCATGCATAACTAGAAGGGGGCGAGGAGCAGCAAAATATAACATAATAGGATAATGGTCAGAAACAGAGAAATCCAAGTTGTGTACCTCAGCAGTGAAAAATATGTCACACCGGCCAGATTCAGCTACCATCCTGTCCAAATGCTCCTGGATATGAGATGTACCAGTCTGATGATTATTACAAGTGAAGGTGTGTCTGCAATACCCCAGATCAAGTAGCTCACAATGTAGCAGAACATTCTAAAAATTTAGCATACTCGAAACATGTGACTGTCTACCACCCAGCTTCTCCCCTGGGCTCGTGATGGCATTAAAGTCACCTCTGCATAACCATGGCTCAGAGGAAAGACCCCTCAATTATCTCAATAGATCCCAGGACTGGTACCGTAAGTGTTTCTGAGAATGACCATAAAACCCGGTGAATCGTCAATTCCTTTCCGCTGAGTCAACAACTGATGCGTCAATATGCTTCGGAGAAAAAGAACGAATAGTCACATCCATTTCATCGTCCCATGGTAACATGAGTCCATCATTTCTACCTCTACTATCCACCACAAAGTAATTCTGGAAACCTAACTGAGATCTCATTATCTGCACCCACCTACCAGAAAGTTTAGTCTCCGAAAGAAAGAGTAGACTTGGGGAATGAGTCCGCATCAATCTGCAGAAAGCAGTCAATGTTTTAGGGTTCCTCGGTCTCTGAACGTTCCAACAAAAGTAACTCATGGCTCCTGGCACCCCTGGCCACCAGGGTGCACCTCAACAAGAGTAGAATCTGGACTGGAAATCACTAATCATGTCCTCTTCTCATGTACATCCGGAGGATCCTTCAGAGAATCTTTCCTGTGTTTGCCTCCTTTCTTTTTCTGTTTGAAACCCTGTTGTCCAGACCCTCTAGCAAGCCTCTTCCAGGTCAATATAGCCCACTTTCCAAAGGTGGATGTGAAAAATGTAACATCATGCAAATCAGAGCCAACACAGGTATCCATGGGCAAGGGTACAGGAGGGGTTTCACACCTCACCGTGACTAGAATGATCTGTAGTAGAACACTACCACGTGAATCATCATCCTGGGTATCATCTGAGACCATCCAAGATGATGGTTATTTTTGCCCTTCACGATCTGCTTCAGTTGCTCCAGAAGACCGAGTCTCAAAGGCCTTGAAAGATGGAGAGTGTTCTCTGAGCCAAAAACCATATCTGCTTTTGGATGTGATAAAAATACCATCAACTTTTACACTTCGTTTGTCACACTCATCAGCTTTGAGGCCAATAATGCCACATGAAAAGCAAAAGTCATGAAGTCTCTCATAGGTGAGGAAGAGCTTCTCAATCTCCTCGGTCTCTTCAAAGCAAACATGTATGCCTCTTTTTAGAGGCTTAGTAATATCCACGAGAATTCTCAGACGCATCTTGTTATCTCGCAAATCAATCCCTTTAAGTTCTCCTATAAGCGAGCCATAGTCTCTGGTGCACCTCTCGTTCATCGCGGCCAGTGGTACATTCTTGACGTTTACCCAAAATAAAGTTGAAGAGAAATCCAAAGAAGTGGGGTACCGACCCCAGGAGGAACAATCAAATTGAGCAAGTTCCTTTCAAAGCACCATGGCCCACCATCAAACACTTTCTCCCTATTTGCATCGGAATCGAATCTGAAAAGCAAAGTATTCCTTCCACTGTAATGTTCCACCTAGAAAGGGGCATTTACAATCCATACCTTTCTAAGGACACGCTCAAGACCATCTCTATTAGTAATATTCCTACCAAAAACCTTCCCCAAGAGACAGTTGTTAAGGGAAGGTGAATCTGTTCGGTCCTTAGTTGACAGAAAAACAGGGCCATCTTCGTCGTCTAAACTGCATTTGGCACAAAGCTCGGCCAGACCATCATCATCGATTCTCGCAATGTTCCAAATTGATTTGGAGCCGAGAGGCTGCTTGAAACGGCGATGCCGTTAATATGAGACCGATAGACGGTCTTAAAACGACGATGCCGTTAATTTGAGTCTGAGAGACGGCTTAAACGACGATGACGTTAATTGGAGACGGAAAGGCGGCCCCCTCTAAAACCAAATTGATACATCGAAATCCGATTGGTTCAATCAATTTAATCGGTTTGAACCGATTAATACTACCCTCTACTAATAAATGAATAACATGATTCTTATATATCTATAATTGTACATTCTTAAAACTTTACCCTTTTATTAAAGGAACTTTTGTGTATGTTCCCCTCAAGTCATGGGTAATTGCAAAGCAATCCCCAAATTATCAATTTTGGAAAGATGATGTTGATTAGGTAATTTTGATGATAACAAATGTTACAATTTGACTAACATTATCTCAATTGTAGTGCTATTCATTCAAAGGTTGATCAAACAAGCTACAAGATACATCAATCAAGTTGATCAAGCAAGGCAAGGCTCAAGAATACAGGATAAAGTTGTTGAGTTTAATCAAAAAATGGCTATTATTAAGGGGTAGAGAGATTAAATAATGAGAGGTAATTTTTCATTCACCCCTCAACACAAAACAAGTTTCTGGGATCGGATCTTAAGCCTCAAGACATATTCACCAACTTTAAGCGTAGTTTCATCATCTCTAAGTGATTGAGATGGAACTGAGAACCGCCAAGATGAATGTTTAAAAAGTTTAAAAAGCTCTGATGAGTACTTTTTGTTCTGAAAAAGTTTAAAAAGCTCCACAGAAACACTGCAAGCTCTGATGAGTACTTTCAGAAGTCACTCATTTTCTGCACAGATGAATGTTTAATCGCTTCTTTAGAATTCCAAACCAAGTAGCTAACTATTCAAAAAAGAAGGTTTTCCACTCGTTTTTTCTCATCGGTTATCTTGGGTTTCTAAGCATGAATGGCTACATTAATTTGATGCAAAAAGACTATGGGTAGGGTTATATAGATGCATATATTTTTTAATCATTGTCAGCATATATTTATTCTCTCATGTTTTTTTATGTTTAGGAATTCGACTCGTTTGAAAGTCAATAAATTTTTAGTTCTCAAAAGACCAATTAGAACTTTATTTGGATGAACCAAGACTTGACCGTGGTGCACAACTCGACATTCTTTCATTTTGGAAGACTAATGAGCATAGATACCCGAGCTCTCTCTATTGGCAAGGGACATAATGGCGGTTCCTATTTCTCCGGTTGCTTCAGAGAATACTTTCAGTGTAGGTGGGAGAATCCTTAACCAATACCGTAGCACTCTTAAGCCTAAAAATGTGGAGGCTTTAGTTTGCACGCGTGATTGGTTATATGGTATCAAAGGTAGACAATTACTAATGTTATATTTTTAACGTTTTTTTCATCAAAATACATGTTTTGAATTTGCTTATTGGTTTTTTCATTAATGATAGATGACATGCAACCAAAATTAGATGAGCTTTCCAAGGATATCATGCAATTAGATATTGGAGAATCTATGCCAACACAAGTATGAATCTCTCATACTATGATGCGGTAGCTGAAGGTAAGAACCTACTAGTTGTTTTAACTTGTAATGCATGTTGTTTTAACTTGGGCATCAAGAGAGGTTTTGCTCTTTATTTTATATATCTCTAGAGATGCTTTTATCTCTTTATTTCGTTTACATTAATTTTGTGAACGGTCATGGTTTTACTCTAATTTGGAATTGTTTTCGTGACCACGACTATTAACTATTATGTGCAAAACAATTTTTTAATTGGTATTCATGGGCAATTAATTAGTATTCATGAGCATAAACTATATGTAAGTGATGTTGCAGTTTTGTCTATGTGTAAGAACACAAAAACTCTTATATAATGTGGTTGTCAGCCACATACTTTCATTCCTCATAAGAAGTTCACTAGACTTTTTCGGCTTAATAATGTATGGTGATTCATGAAACCATAGGAATCAAAGGTGACTACATTTCATGTTGCTTTTTTTTTGTGTGCAGGCCACATTTGATTGCCTCATGAAGACTTATGTGTTCCAGACACCAGACTGCAAAGAGTACATGAATATACTGCAAAGAGTTAAAGAAGAGAGGGAACTAAAATAAATAAGGAAAAGAAGGATAACTACATGCTACATTATTGTATAATGTCTACATATGTTTTCCTTTACTGCTCTTCATTGCTTATTGCGGTAGGAAACCCCCTCTACCAATATTTCCAGGTCCTTGTGAAGACATTTTTCCTTGCGACATGATTTGGGACTGTCCAGGGCCTTGAACAAATGACTGCTGCTGCTGCAAGTGTTGCTGTTGTAGCTACTGCTGGAGATGTTGATGCTGCTGTAACTGCTGAAGCTGTTGTTGCTATTGAAGTTAATGCGCTGCTGCTGAAGCTGCTGCTGTTGAAGTTTAGATTATTAGTCTGTGTCTAAAGAGCTGCATCGATGTATTTTTGTTTGCCGATATTTGCAATTCGTTGAAGTACATTTAAATAATGAATATGTCTTTGAAATAACTCCATGTTGTGAGTAATGATAGTTTTTGTCTAAAGAGCTTGCAAGAAGTGTTTTTTTGTGCTTGTAGAAAAAAATTTATTAGTTATATGTGTTAGTATATGTCTTGTATTAGATAAACGGATTATTCGGGTTATATGGGTCGGGTCGGGTAACCCGTTTAATAATTGGGTCGGATCACATTGACCCATTTATTAAACGGGTCGGGTCGGGTCACACTTATACAGGTCGGGTCAAATTTTATATGGGTCGGGTCGGGTCGGGTTGACCCGTTTGCCACCCCTAGCCAAGATTTCTACTAATAGCAAACCTCACCTCCATACGTGATGAATTTGGCATGCCAAGGCTTTCAATTTATAGCATATTTGTATAATTAGATACGTTGAACAAATATTAATGCAATGATTTCTAGAATATTCTTGAATGGACTAACGATGTGCATTCATGGGGATATTCCCTAAAACTAGATACATAAACCGATGTGCATTCATAGGGATATTCGCTAAAACTAGATACATGAACCAATTCTTACGTTCGCAGTAGAGCCAGAAACGTATTGCTTATATCATTTCCAAATGTTTTACAAGAGTGAATGAATTACATATACAGACCGGTATTGTAGCAAGAGTGGTGTTAGGGGCACACCCCAAACCACACCTCCAACCACACCCCCTCTCCCATTCGCTACAATACTCCAGACCCTACATGAGTTTTTAAATTTTAAAAACTCATGTGGGGCCCGGAGTACTGTAGTGAATGGGAGAGGGGGTGTGGTTGGAGGTGTGGTTTAAGGTGTGCCCCTATCATTTCTTTTGTAGCAATCAATGTGTAAATTTGGTTTACTTAGTGTATATATGTAGCTACCTCGTTGTCTTAGTAGTTCTTAATATGAATACAAGAAATTTGAATTAATTTTGTACTAGTATTTTGACAAATGGAGATACATGTATCGCATACGTTTGAAGTTTGAGAATCTCAAAATGAAGTGATGGAAAACAGTAAGCAAATAGATCAAGATATGAAACCTCATTTAATGATGGACAATGGTCGCATTATATCTATATAACTAAGTGAGCCTACTTCTGTAATTTCCTTAAGTTTTTTTACTTTGCACCTAGAAGCTTTATGGATACGCAAGTGCACCTTCACACAATACATCGCTTTCGCATTGGTCGCGGTCAGATATCAGCCACAATTGACAGAACCATGCACCAAACTATGGATTACTCTGCATACTAAACCAGTAACACACAGGCTCTTATGCGCGAGCAAGCGATAGATCATACAACACGTTATCTTGTCATTTAAGTAATACAATATAATGTGTTGTAGAAGTAGTGTGATCAGCTTATTGTATATCTCCGTGTCAAAAGTTTCTTGAGACGGAAGTATTATCCAATTCCTCGCAAACAAAATCTTAGATGAGAAGGGAATGGAAAAATGCAACCCAAGTTAACTTTGAATATTCACAAAAGGAACCGTAACAGGTATATGAAGGCTTTCTCACTAGTTAACAGATACATTTACCAAACGAACGACGATGAACGAAAACTTTTATATATACCAGCAGAATTTTCCTTTTCTGTTTATCCTTTTCTTTCTTTACCCTTTTACCACTCCAGTCACCCTTACAGCCTTTTGATCGAAAGCCGCAGATAGAGTTTGTCCTTTTTCTTTCTTTACCCTTTTTACCACTCAAGTCACCCTTACAGCATTTTAATCTAAAACCGCATACGATCTGCTGGCAACAGTGATCATCATGGATGCAAAAAGAAAGAAAGGGGGGGGGGGGGGGGGGGGGGGGGGGGGGGGGGGTGGAAAAGCTATATAGCAAGAGAAATACAGTATTCTTTTGTGCCCTGATCTCAGCGCCTCATCCATGTACATCTACTTCCTCCCGAGTATTAACAAAAGTTCCTTTTCTGCACCGAGAAAACAATTATTTGTTCATCACTTTCATTTGTAAGAGTCAAAATGACAGCAAGACAACCGTTGGTATTTTTGACAAGGTTGGCTTACCCTGATATTGGACTCCTGTACAGTTTCTAATGTCTCTTGAATCTCCACTTGCTTCACTACTGTGGCCTGCAAAACCTATTACACAATACAAACACCAAGTAAATGAGAGGGGATGCTCAACGAGATGCACAACATCAACCGGCATAAAAAAGATAAAGTTTGATTGCACATACACCATGTCGCATTCGCCCAATTGCGGATAGACCCCATGTAGTTCATTTTCACGGATAGACCCCCTTAGTATCGTCCAATTGCAGACACACCGATTGAATTTTTTTGACTCTTCTACCCTCAGGAGGTCTATCCATCAAAAAAAATCTTTCTGAGTAAAAGAGTCAAAAAAAAAGTTCACTCAGAGGGTCTATTCGCAACAATAGAACTGTAGGGGGTCTATCTGCTATTGGGTGGTAGTAGAGGGGTCTATCTGCAATTAACCCCTAGAATCCATACAAGAAGTTGCTTGGCATTTGTCGTAACGTGCATGCCCCCTTTCTATGGGTCACTATAAAAACAGATAGTAAAGCTTACTTTCTTTGTCTTCTCGAGATCAAACTCGATGGACTTTATCCTGTCCCAAGATTCCTGGAGCACCTGCTCTTTCTCCACTGGAATCACTGCAGGCTTGCTGCTGAGCTCGCTAAACATAACTTCGAGCCTTTGAAGCCGCTCTAAACAAGGAGCAACATGGTCTTCCTCAACAGTCTCCTCGGCTGGGTGTTCATTATCAGGAGCAGGAACCACTGTAACTGAGGGATGACTGTTGTGTAACCTCTCTTGCCTATAGCTTAGAACACGAAAGAAGGATAAAACTTTTATAAAAAATGCCATCAATGCCCTTGTTAGTTGTCTCAGTCGTCCTTCGTCTGGATGATCCTTGGCGGCATTGCACCTATTAGCGACGAAACTACCTGAAATCATCCCAAGGTTTCTAGTTAAAAATGGTTGCAGAAAAATGTAACGGTAATCAAAGACAAGTAAACAGTTAAATTTCGATAAAAGACACCTTTATTAAACTGTTTATGGAAACCTAAGTGCCAAGTTCAGCAATTTAAGAAAAGCAAAAATAAATGAACAGTGAAAATGTTGGAAAACTCCAACTTATTTAAACGACTAACAAGAAAATGGGCAGTTAATTTTGAAATTCAGTTGATACAATTCTGCACTAGCATCCAAAATAAAAATGTACAAGGAAGACTTTACATGGGCAAGATCAATATATAATTAAATACTAATGCAAAGATATGACAACACTGACTTCACATAATCAACATTCTACATTCTCTAACGCCTTTCTCAATGAAACAATTCAAGCTGAAAATGGTTCTGTCACCACCTTTCTATGGCAGGTCCATATGGTTGTGTATACTGATGATACTGAATATGCAAAGATATGATCAAATTATGATATAAGACTGAAATTATCCTGGAAAACGGAGTTACCAACAGAAAGCAGCTTAGCCAGAATAAAATATGGCCTCTGCTCCACAACTGAGTAACAAAATTTAGAGACCAGCACTTCACAAGATATGGGGCTAGGATTAACTCAGTAACCAATACCTAGTGAATGTGATGACCAATGAGAACGTCGGTGCAGCTGATCTCTAAATAATACGGACGTCTTCAGAGAAGATGCAGCACGTCTTCGACCACAGTCTACAACTTTGTCAACAACAAAATTGTCATGCCAACTGTAGTAAGATGAAGAATCTGATGACTTTACCTGTAAAATAATCAGAATAGTTGTTTCAGGAAGCAAACAAAAAAAGTATAACATGTTTACTTCACAAGAAATAACATTTTTGTAGTAATGCAGGTAGATCAGTGGTATGGCATATGCATGAAAATAATATAAGATTGTATAGAACTCTTCACTGTACGACAGTTCTATCCAAAGTCTAATTCAATCTAAATTGCTTCAGACAAATCATTGTCAAAATGTTCAACTATAACGAAAAAGCAGCGTAACTAATGCCATGGAATATCAGAGAACTTTTAAGATGTCAGATAACAAAAATGATTTTTCCTTTTCTTCTACAAATACAGCATTGTTCATTAATTGTGATTAAGCGATGATTGATTTATAAAGAAAGATTTAGATCTTTGGAATAGTTTCAACAGATTCGTTAACTTTGCAGGACCTCGAGAAACAAATAGTTTTTAATGCTTCAAAGGAGATTAAAACAGTGAATTATGAAATAAATAAAATAAAAAGGAATAAATTTGACACGCAAATTCCTTCAAAAGGAAATAAGCAGATCCCATGTCAAGGATAAAACTCACGTATGATGGCTGCTGAAATGCAATGAAGCAAACAGCACCTTCAGAAGTTCAACAACGAACAGGATCCTTATCACGTGTTTCTTAAACCAGCCAAATCAGGTCATGAACTAACTTTTACGACTAACGTAGCCTAGACATACAAAAAAAGTACATCTTTGAATGATTCTATGTTTATTGTTTAGTTGACATAAACCACTGAATGTAATAAACCTTGACAATGATTCGAACAGAGCAGTTGTCATGATTAACACTAACACCTTCCTCAAAATACCACAAGTGAATAACCCTGTATATTAGCATTTGCAGATAAACTGCTGATATTCTTATAGTGCCATCTGCTCCTATTGCAAATAAATGTAATCTTATAGAAGCAGATTATGCACAATCGTTGAAGTCCAAGATATTGCATAGAACAGAATCCTTATCTCATTCTCCAACAGTTTCTTAAACCAAATAAATCAGATCATGGACCAAGCAAATACAGGAAAATAAGCCTTCGGATAGCAAGTCGTATAGTTTAGTAGACATTAATAGCTGAATATAGCGAACCTGACAAGGATTCAAAGGGACCAGTAGTTATGATTAAAACTGATCATCTTCCCAAAGAACCCACAAGTGAATAACCCCGCACATCAGCATGTGAAGATTAACCAGTGATATTCTTATAACGTTATTTTCTCCTATTTGCAAACAAATGTAATCTTACAGAAGCATATTGTGTACAATAGTTGAGGTTCAACATATTGCATACATTTCTTATCATGTTCATTTCTGTTTCCACTAAAACACAGGTGTACTTTATGCTCTCTTCTGAGGTTCAAGCCTTTATGTGTCCATTTAATCACAAGTTGCCCAAAACAAGTAAGCTGTTAGTTCATATCTTTATTTGACCATTCAAAGATTTCCAGCACCAATTACAAGAGCGAGGTCCAAGCAAGGCCAATAAGAAGGCAAACACTTAAAACTTAAGCTCTCTTTTGCTACTCACGAGTCACTTCAACTCCCACATGTTATCCAATGTAATAATGCTTATTGTTGTAGTTCAAATTAGGATGCCTTGTTGTATCACTTTGAGTCTCTTGGATAATCTTCCTCTTGCTTCAGAAAAACTCCAATGTCTAAAAGAATTAAGAAAAGCCATCTCATATCTAAACTACAGAATGACCTGTATCTGAAACATATCTATATAGGGATGCACACATTTGACGTTCTGAAAAGAGGGGAATAACAAATCGTATATGCTTAGAGTTGAATTTCATACACCATATTGCAACAGAACTCAGAAATATTTAGCTGCACACATCCCAGAGCTAAATACATTACTATACAGAAAATTTCTCATCCCTCTCCCATCCAGAGTCTTTTTGTCATCTAGGAGAATCTCAAATTGATGTACCTAACAGCACAAACATTTACCTTTGCAAATAAGCTTTCCCCAGTCACCAACTAGACAGCTAGAATTTACGGAGCCCCTCCCACAACTTTCTTGGATAAGAAATTCAAATGGACTTACAGGATTACAATCAGGTGATATTCTTTAGTAAATCTTAGTATTTTTCCCAAACCAAAACTTCTGGCACGAAATAAATAGCCTATAACAGAGAGAAAAGATCGTCCATAGTCATCGCATCTATATATAATTTGGGAACTGAATTTTATATACTATTTTTACAATACTAACAACTCACAAAGGAACTCCTCATGGATGCTACCATATTTTATTTATTTCAGAAGGTGGACAACTCACACAATACCAGTTGTATGACAGTGTGGAAAAAGACATACCAGAATAGCTTGGCCCATTACCATAATAAATACCCATCTTAACATTTTAATGCAGACTTCATTCTTGAACTTAATTAACATAATTGATGACTAGAAGTATGGAAATTGGTGTAAGAATTTCACAGATATAGGACGCTGACACCTTTTCTATATTTTTGTCTCGATATTATCCTCCCTCAATCTCCCATTTTAACATCCTTTAATCTCCAATAACTTCCAATAAAACTCAAGTTATCTCACTTGACTGGATAAAATCTTACAAAAATTAATGAAATTCCTGATATTGTGGATCTCACCCATTATTCATCCATTTCAGCTCCATGATTAGTAAGAATCTAAGTTGCATGGGTGCGGGTACCAGTACGAGTGTCCTGTATGGGACACGGAAAATGTGTAAACCATACAGTGCGGCGACAGAGCTATGCATATATGTTATGCATATTTATACGTATTAAAATTAATAATTTACATAAGCTCAATGTTGTTTTTCATTTACATAAAATCAATATATAAGAAATAGATGTGAAGTGTAGGATATACATCCAAGAAGTGTATGAGTGTTTTAAATTAAAACATATTTATACAATAGAGTATACTATACGCTTGAATAAACGTATGCATATATGATGTATTCAAGAAGTTTCGGTACAGGTATGGGTACGTGGCGGGTACAACTTTCGATAGAAGCACCCAGGTAACATAGGTAAGAACCATTGTTTCTAAATGAATGAATGCTTATGGTAGCAAGACACTGAAGAGATCTTGTGCAAAAAGGATTGAAGGAAAACTTAACTAGCCCAATTTGCACTGGCATTAGTTTAAAGCAACAACTATATCTAGAAACAAAGTCATAAGCTTGTAAAGCCATTTAACTTGGACACTTGTACATATCAAAGCACTGTCAGTATTTGTATTATCCCATTCCTTGTTCTCTAGAGAAGAGACTTCTTATGCAGTGAAAATCACAGGAAAGTTAATGCCTCAATAACTAGAGAAAATTGCATACGGTGTGTGAGCATTGATGTGATCCCCCCCCCCTCCCCCTTTTTTTTTCTTCAACTATTTGTGTGTATTATGTTTTGGGATGGGGATGTGTGGAGGTTTGGATGACATAAAGACAAAAGAATAATCCACACTAAATACTGATAATCATACAAGCGTGGCTTACTTCTTCATGAACAGGAGCCAAAGAAGTATATCTAGTCTCCCCAAATTCGATGGGAGAACTAAGATCATCAATATCTGTCCCTAACTCAATATCACTGTTTCTTCCCTGTGTAGAGAAAAAGAAAATTATAAGCATATAAAATGTGCAATCACATCCAAGAAAACCAGCTGGGTATTTAGAATCTTGCCTTCAGTGGTCGTAGTCTACTGTAAGAGTTACTTTTCTGTTCTCCATCTGACATAGGCCTAACTTGCCTCACAAATGCTGCTTCAATGTTGCGCGCCAGCTACAAGAAAATACCCAGGAAGGACTCATTTTGATTTTTCAAGTTTCATTGATCAAGGTACTCAATTGCCAACCAATTACATGATTTGACTAAAATTATTAATATTGCGAACAAATTTAATAAAAATATTAAAGACAACAGATCAGACACACGCCTTACCTTCATGACAATAGGGTCGTTCCATGGTCCTCGATTAGACCTAAGGCAACCACCCTCATCAAGGCATGTGCATGAACCTCCAAGGAAATCTGGTAGTTGACTGAAAGAGAATAAACAGAACAAATAATTTATTTAAATACCGCAACCACGGTAAAGTAAGGAGGGAAGTTTTTCAGATCAGCTTATCTAGTAAAGAAAAAGCATACCTAGCATCTATAACTTCGAGTAGTCTACTTTGGTATTTGTTTCCAAGAACCTGAGCTTAGAGGAACTACGTGTTATCATCATGAAAATCATCTGGAACAAGGGCAATAAAAACATAGAAACTCATGTAATACCCTTACATGTATTTTTGCAGTTGTTTTCGGATCAAGCCAACCCTTTACAGTGCCCCAAAGAATCTTGAAACCGTGCCCAGCATTTACAATGAACATTTGATGAAGTGTCTGCATCAAAAAAAATTGAAATAGTTGTTGAATGTATTCGAGTAATTGCCTTCAGGAGAATACATCAGTCCAGTATATTAGGTACCTCAGGGTAGTAATCACCATCTATTTTCTGCATATGATGCAAGAGGTCCCGTGCTGTTTTGCTGAGATTTTTAAAACCCTGAATCCAAGTATTCCACAAGATTAACCCAATAAAAGAAAAGAATTATTGGAAAACAAAGTTCTCTAAAAAACATTCTTTGCAAACCATATTGCATCAATAAGAAAGATTAGGCTGAGTTAACAAGGTAACATACCACACCATGCACATCCAAAATTGTTGTTGTTGTACCAATATGTCTTTTGGCTGCAATGGAACATGCAGGAAATTTTTCATGAAAAGCCCTCTCAAACTCCTGTACATGATACCTAATATAGCGTTCCACTGTAGTTACGTGCATTAGTTTGTTTGGTTCTACTTTCCCAAGCTGCTCAATATATACTGGTCTTCCCTCCTTATCAACTCCATGGTACCCTTGAGGATAATAACGCAGAACTTCTTCCAGCTCTTGGAACTCAAAGTCCTTGAATCCAAAAATATTAATTTTTCTTTTAATACGAAACAATATGAAAAAATATCTATACAAAGCGTCTGACAAATAATGACATTCACTACAAACTATTAGAAGTAATAATGTGTTACGTAGTCTTTTGTCCATAGAAAATGTCAAACCAAATTAAGATTAAAGCAAAGTACGCAATGAAGAAAGACACAATGCATGGCCACTAGAGGACTGAAGCATACAACAGCTGGCCTAGAAAATATGAAAAACAATATTTATGTCAACAAATTATTCCAATATTGAACATTATCTAGCTCATAGAGTTTACAGGCTTCCCATGTGATTCAGGTACATAACTTTTTCTAGTAGTATATACTACTCATATATAATGTATTATTGATGCACCCACTACCTAGCAACACTGATTAAACATATTTATACTAAATGATTCTACTAAAATGCTGATGCATGACATGTAATTTGGCCTCACCTCCAATATAGAATCAGTTCCAAATTCTTTTCTCCATCGAAGCATTTCTATCCACATCTGACTCGCTTTCTCAAAATCAAACTTCCTAGCCTTCAGAAATCTGTAACAAATATCCTCATCATTAGCTACCATGAAAAAACAGAGAGATAAATCTAGCACTTCAGCTCAAATTTTTAACAAGACTGTAAAAAACAACCTGAGCAACATGTGATAATCATCATGCTTTTCAGGCAAAGCATCCTTGGCAGTGAGTTCTTGCCGAAATGCATAGACTTTCCTCTCCTCCTCAGCATCCCTAATATCTTCAATCGAAACGGCAGTCGCCGTAAAATCCACTTTTCTCTTCCCCCTCTTTTTCTTAAGAGAATGGGTAAATTTGTTAGAGGCATTCAATGCCTTCTTTTTGAGAGACCCAATCTTTGTTCTCCTCCTCTCGTCTTCAGAGTTCTCTACATCAGATTTCCCTTTTCTTTCATCATTACTGTTTAATTCTTCGAGACCTTCTGCGTGACAAACTGAGGTCAAGCAAATGAACCCATAAGACAACACTGAGAGTTATTCAAAGCAAAATTGCTAATTAAAAAAAGTGGGGTGGGGGGGGCGGGGGGGAGCTGAATAATTTTACCTGACATTTTCTCTGCGTTCAGGTAATTGTTTTCCAAAGATCAGGCTTTAAAAAAGTCGACCTGCAGATGAGAGCTAATTTTTATAGGTAAAAAAATTCCTTTTAGAACAAGCAAAGAATTCAGAAAAAGGAATGCAGATAGTGACCTAAATTCATCAATTTAGCTTGAATTATATGAAACAAAAAAAAGTGTTCTGCACTTGGGATCGAGCTACCAAAAACCCATTTTGAGTACAAAGATTACGAGAGAAATTTAAGAAAACAAGGGAAATTTCATTAATTTGGCGTGAAAAGCTCAAGATCTGAAACAAACCAGCGGTAAATACTGAGAGGCCAAAATACACGGATCCCACATTTGTAGGACCGTTGGTCAAAAGACCCCAGTATAACAATACACATTCAATAACTCTCTTAAAAAAAAACTGCAAAGAGAATATCTACATCAATCCAAAGAATCCTTTTTTAAATCTCTTGATCACAACTTGAAACTGACATTCAAACCTACAGATTCCAGGATCCGATTCAAAAGAACCGATCTCAACCTCAAGATATCCAAAAAGAAAAATATTAAAAAGAGCGGGGAGAATCTGATAATGGAAATAATCTAAAGGTCAAGAATGGCGATCAGCTCAACCTGAAGAAGAAAAGAAACCTGCAATCATGGAAGAATTGGATCCGTCATTCTCAGCTCGGATGAATCCTTGGAAGGAAAACGAAGAGGACTCGAGAGATCGGTGGCTAAATCACGAGAAAATTTGCTATTTTCCGAAAAGAGGCTGGACTTTTAGCAATGGAGATTAGAGGAAAAGACAGAACTCAATTGGATCTATTTTCTTTTTTGCCGCATTCAACTACAGCACAAACTCCAGCGATCGATGAGTGAATATCACGAGATAGATTTTGAGCAAAGAATCCAACCCTTTCTTCTTCCTCTTTTTCGATGAATTCGATGAGAAAATTGGAAGAATTTGATGGGAGGATTTTTTTTTTTTTTTTGTGAGATTTAAATTTTAGGTTTTTAGGAATTTTGACAGATCCATCACAGGGTTGAGCGTGTGTGTATATATGTGTTGCTGTGATTTGTAAATACGCGTCGGTGTCTTTTTAATGGGAATTTTTTTATTTTTTATTTTTTATTTTTATATGTTATATTTTTTGGAGGACGGAGGAGCGGTCGCTCTCAGCTGGATCGGGTGGACCGGAATGTGGGTCGCCGATTATTTCAAAGGCTACGGCGCGGGTATAACGGATGAGAGAAATCTCGTACCTGATGCGATTACGGATACGGATGGAAGTATCTCGGGTTTGCTGAAAGATTTTTTTTATTCGACCCGTTAACATTTTAGAGTTCATGTAGCTTTTAGCCTTTTTTCAAGGAAAGAAGGATGCTTCCTATAGTTCAATTTTGCTTTAATTTTTTTACTCCTAAAATCTTGAATATTTTCATAAGTAAACCTCAAATCTTGGTGTTTGAGAATTACCCGTCAAAAGTTGCATATGAGGTTTTTCTAATGTCCAACTTAAGAATATTTGTTTTCAAAAAAGGTAATATCAAATTTCTCAATAATTTTCCAATAGGCCTGAAACATCTTCTCGTTTTAATACTAAAATTGTTAACTAGAAGGGGTAGAAAAAAAATTATGGTCAAAGAAATGGTGTAATTTTGCAAATACAGGATTTGAAGGGTAATTTTGAAAATATAGAAGATTTGAGGTATATATATGTGCAAAAAAACACTCGAAAAAAATAGTTTATGGCTAATTTTTTTTTTCAAATCGGCTTTTTTTTATTTCCAAATCTTACTTGTGATGGATTCTCACTCACCAATCCCCAAATTATCTTTTACCTCAAAAAAATCCCAAAATTATTTTAATTTTTGGATTGTCTAAAAGAATAGTAAAAAAAAATCAGGAGTTTGGACACGGTATCGTAACAATACATATTCAGATGTCATCAACGTGATCATTGCACGAGCTTAAGACTTACAGCATGAAGTCATAACACTAAACCATCTATAAACTTTGTCATTTATTAGAATTTAAATTATTATCCTCTAAAGTAATAGCATTTAAATTTGAAAATATCTATTAGAAACTGTGAGTGATCCAGATGATTGGGAAGTTCCAATTGTTGGATAGCAGGTTCCTAATATGTTTCCTAATTTATTTTTGTAACAAGTTATTAGGATTCCAAATCTCTTTTGGTAACAGGATTCATAATCACTTTTGGTAACAGGATTCCTAATCTGTTTTGGTAACATGTTATTAGGATTCCTAATCTGTTTTGTTTTTTGTTTTAGAATTCTTATTATGTTTTTGGTTTTAGTACTTCTATATATATGAAACTTCTAAAGATTTGGTGAGAGATTTAAGAGCTTTGTTTGAGAGATTAATTTGTGAGGTTTTGAGTGATTTTGTAATCTCTATTTGTACTCTCTCTCTCTCTCTCTCTAATAGTGAAAATGCATTCTCTTCTTGCCCTGTGGACGTAGGTAACTTGCCGAAACACGTAAAATTTGTTTGTTTGTATTTGTGCCGTTATTTTATCTTGTGTGACCTTCTCTCGGCGTTTGCGTGGATTTACTCGAACCCCAACACCAATATAGCTTCCAAGCTTTTTGGGTTCGATGTTGGATTTAAATCTAATTAAATCTATTTGTGGGCACATATGATTAATCTGTGTGTATTGCTATCCTTCAGGACAATCCACTAAAGTGATCAATTAATTTGGGTTAATGGGTATTTAAATAAATCATGGGGTTATATGTGCAGATAGCAGGTTATAATTATAATTTGATAATGGTCCAAATTACAAATGTACAACACCTATATATATGGGGTTATGGTCCCTAATCTAGGCTTAGTCACTCTCATTCTCTTATCCCCATCTAAAGAGATCCATAAGGGAGAAACCCTAAGGTTAGAAGATCATCACCATCTAAAGAGATCCATAAGGGAGAAACCCTAAGGTTAGAAGATCATCAAAACCCTAATCAGGTTTTCCTCAATGGATTCAGGTATATGCTTCCGCACTTTTTGATTCTTGTTAATCTCTTTGAATTAATCATGATTTTATGATTTAGATCTCAAATAATAGATCCAACATTCGATTCACGCATTAAAAAAAGCTTGAAGTACCCATCAATGTAATGATTCACAATCATTGTTATATCTACAAAAGCATAAGTAAATATTACTTGTGTATATCTCACGCAGGAGGTAGAAGATAGAAACCGTATCCTTGTACGTTTGCGCATGAATGTAACTCGCTCCCATTGATTTTACGGCAATATGAGAAGTTACACAATTCTTTTCCTCAGTGATCATGAAGCAGAGATCACCTTTCTTCAGTCGGCAACAAAAAGCAACTAAATTTATGACGCGTATGATTGCAAAATCAATATAGTCCTATTTAAACGCTGACGTTTATTTCTTTTCCAATACTTATTAGGAATAAATAATATGCATTTGATGTGATCGAGCAGCTCATAAGAAAAGGAAAACCTTCACCAAACGCCATATACAATCCTAATCCAACTAGGTGTATGTTAGGTGTGTTGGGATCATGACATACAACGCAGCGGAAAAAGCATATCATGACTATTAATCAAAATTAATTAAATATTAGAAGAATACCTGAAACGCTTTCCAAATTTCTACAATAATCTGTCCCGAGATCAATCCAAAATAGCTTCCTCAAGAGAAAAAGCCTCCAATTGAAATCCACCCGTCACCGTAGAGGAGCAATACTGAGAGATAGGTTCTCAAAAATCTATTTCTTCATATTATCTTCATAAGATTTTGAATCTCTTCTCTCTTCACCTCTCATAAGGCTACATATGAACCCTATTTATAGGATTACACTAGTCTTAGAGATTTTAACTTTAAACAATTCATAATTATCTAGAACTCTATCCATAACAATTAAGGATAGAATAGATTTGTTCAAAAACTTTATCCATAACAATTAAGGATAGAAATAGATTTATTCAAAAACTTTATCCATAACAATTAAGGATAGAAATAGAATTGTATTGCATGTATACCTCTTCTAATGACATTAGTGAGACCAATTGGGTCCCATATCAAGAACCAATTATTAATCAAATTAATAATTTTAATTTAACAATCAAATCCCTATCCGACCAATTGTTCATAAAAGCTCTTCCATAATATGGGATTAATTATTAATAAATAATATCTTACATTCAATCCCTTCCAGTATCATTTATTTTAGGCAACTCTTTTAAGCAGGACAACTCACCTATTTGCTCATGCCTAAATTTGTAATTCCCAGAAACATCATCTTGTCTTGCCAGCGAGAGAAATTGTTCCCGTCGAATCGGTCCAATTTGACCATGTCTTGATTCATCACCTTGATTGATTCCGACTCCATTGTAGCAGAGATATTTCTTTAAGATTGTTAGTTTTAATATTGAAGGAGACAGAAATTCTGAGGCGTGAAACACTTTCCTTAAAGAAATATTTGCCCCCACTTGATATTCAAAGTTGCTTCGGGTTAATGCAAATTTTCTTCCCAGGATACAACAGAAAATGAAAATTCCAGTAAGCAAATCTGGAATTTTCCTTAATTCGTTGTGAAACAAGTTTGTAATATTGCAGATGTTTTTGCTAGAAAAGATTCAGAAAAAGAATTGTTTTTGATATCTGAAAATATAAACTATTTATAGATTTTGAAAAGGTGCTTCCAATAGTCACAACTTTTCAAAACACCCCTTGGATTAAACAACCACTTTTCAACAGTCTTGTCTTTTCATAATTTTTAAAATTTAAAATAATATTAAAAATAAAATATATTCAATATATAATTATATATATAAAAAATATAAAATTTAAGCGGCAGCGGCAAGCGTGCAAAGTGCTAAGTGCGTCTAATAATCGCGTCAAAATCGCGCATTATTCGCGCTACCCGCACGCGGGTTTAGAAGCCTACATTTTGATCCATTATTCAAAGCCCAATAAGCATTCAATGCTTTTAAACCTCTAAAAGAATGTTCAAAATTCCAATGTGGGACTATTTTGTTTTTTACAAACAAATACTAACATGTAGGTGCGTGATGATTGGAAGCATCTTAATATGCCCGAGAGCCGTATAGCTTTGTTTGTTTCTCTTTCTGCCCACCATGAGATTTCTCATTTAGAAGAATCCTCTCATCCTACTTATTTAAACTTGCCCTCCTTACTAATTTAGTCTTGTTAGTGTTTTTAAATTTGGATCGTTAATAAGTAGTAATTAGTTAATTTTTTTGTACAGTTATGATCTTCCTAATGGTTTTCTTGATCTAACAAATGCTTGTTTTGTTAGGTCTTTCTCTCATAAACTGAGTAGAGAAAGCTAGACTATACTTTACAAACGACTCCCGAACGAATAGGGATCGATCATCTCAAGACCACTCGCGTGCGAGCATGTGGTGATACTTAGGCGCACATAAGTGGAGCAAATGATCATTTTGCCCTCCTATTTTTCCCAGGTGCGGCTCAGAACCACTAGCTCGCATGCGGTCTACTACACCCAAGATTTTAGGGTCCTGTTTTTTATTCCAAAAAAAAGATTGTGAGGGTCCTTGATGACCAATCAACTTTGATGGCAATCTGAGTTGGAAAAACCTTACGCTTTTGTGTACAATAGCATAGGAGTAGTTTGAAGAGTATAGATACAGTTTCTATAGAGAGACTAATTAAAAGCATCAATTACAATGAAGTTCATTAAATTAAACAAACTCAAATGCTAATCACAGTACTTCAAGGGCGTTATGCCAATCTTCCATAATATTTGGAACTTAATAAATTATAAATATACGGGAGAAAAAGGAGCAAAACGAAGACTACTCCTAACAAGAGAAAGCAAGCGGCGTATCTACTAAACAAATTAATCATGGAATCGAAAGGGTTAGGTCCGTTAGGAATATTGCTAAACGATATGCGCGAATAAGTTACCGGTAAGAGAATATTTACAGTGATAAATTTTTTTATCTAAAGAATATCGTGCATTATTTCCTTTAAGATTTCCAACAAGTGTCGCCGAAAGTATAGTGCCATCTATCCTCTATGAATCAAACGTCATGTCTATTACTTGAGCATGTAAGAATAATATCTTAACATCATTATGTCATATCTATTTTCTATTCTAATACTCAGAAGAATGTTATGCGGTAATTTCTCTTTAAAATTTTAATAGTTGCGATGTGGGGGGGAAAATAAAAAATAGAAAAGAAAGAGAGAGAGAGAGGTCAAAGTTTAGGGTAACCCTTGAGCCAACCGTGCCGATCGCACGTGCCATGGTTCCCCACTTCCCCTCCGTCCTTTGCGTGGACTTGCTGCTAAATAGTTAATAATTATGCCGTTGAAGAATCTTTAAAGGAAATCCCATATTTGTTGTGAAAGAACACCTCCTAACATGTAAAAGGAGATTCTCGTGAAAAGTTTGATTAATCATTGGCTAGAACTCCAAGTAATTAACTTGAGAACGAATTCTGTCAAATAGAGAAAGGGAGGGAAAAAAAAAACTGACTCTTCAATTTCCAAACAGCGAGGCACGAATCCAATGCTAGCTAGAAGATAAATGGTCCGATTGCTCAATTTTCCATTCTCTCGATCGGACGAGACCTTATTCCAAAATCCTATTTATGTGCAATTCACAGTAACTAACACGGATCAAATGATGTCCCTAAAATCAAAATTTTTTTATGACTAAGAATTCCTAAGCTGACCTCAAACGTGAAATAATGTCAATTAGGGATCAGAAACCGTTGAAAATTTCGTAAACTACATTGGCTGATAGAGTAAAAAGTCAAAAAAAATATTGATAGGGTTACTGTGTCATGTTTCCCTCGCATGAATATTCCATTTTTTTTCTCGTTACGAGTTTTGATTTGTCACAATTCAAATCTATCACTCTATCGTTAAATCCTTTGAAATTTAGACGAGTTTTGTGAAATTTAGCTAAAATAAATGACTTGGTATAAGTGCCGACATTTTATAGCCTACAATTATAGTTATAATTTAACTGTCACTTACATGTATTAAATCATTGCAATTGTTATTACATGTAAGTACACTTGCAACAATTTAGGGCCTGTTTGGATTTGTAGGGGGTGAAGGGAAGTTAAGGGAAACTGAGAGAAGGGAAGGGAAGGGAAGAGAGTTCTCTTCCCCTTGGTTACACCCCAATTTAGGGGGTAACAAATTTTATAGTATTAGGGGGTGAACCAAGGGGAACTAGGGTGAATTAACTTCACCTCCTAAGTGTTCCCAAACAAGGTGAATGGAGGTGAATGGTTCCCCTAACTTCACTTCACCCTCATTGTAGGCATCGAAAATTGCCTATAGGTCTCCACGAACGGTTCAGTGTTAAAGAGCGACGATGAACGTCACTATCCGATCCACAGGAGTTCGATTGACGTCGATGAACGATTGAAGTGAATCGACGAACTACGTGAGATGATAGGATTTCGGAACAACGAAGACCCGGACCAATCGGGAACCCAGCACTGTTCACAAAAAGGACAACGCCCTTCGTACCTCGACCACTCTACAGATAATCCAACCACCAGAGCGGATCGAACTCTTCGTCAAGCATCCAACGCACTTGGAATCACTCAAATCCGAGTTCAGACGAAGAATTTATGGCGAAAACAATCGAATGCACCTCAACGGAGCGTCTCAGGCTGAACTGGGACACCCGGGGTGTCTCGGGAAAGTCGGAACACCCCAGGGGTGTCTAGGCTTTTCCTAGACACCCCAGGGGTGTCTAGGCACCCTAGGTGCAATCCGAGTTCGGACGAAGAATTTACAGCGGAAGCGGACGAATGCACCTCAACGGAATGTCTCGGAAATTCCAAAACACCCCCAGGGGTGTCTCAGAAATTCCGAGACACCCCAGGGGTGTCTCGGAAATTCCGAGACACCCTAAGGGTGTCTAGGAAAAGCCTAGACACCCCTGGGGTGTCTCAGAAAATCCGAGACACCCCAAGGGTGTCTCGGAAATTCCGAGACACCCTAGGGGTGTCTCGGATTTTCTGAGACACCCCAGGGAGGTGTCTAGGCTTTCCTCAGACAAACACGCCCAGGGGTGTCTAGGCGGGCCCTAGGTGCCATCATTGCCTATAAATAGGAACCTTAGGCCTCACTTTTGGAGGATGCTGGATTTTTGGAGAGTTGGCGAAGCCCTGCTGCAGTGAAGAGTGGTCGAGCGCTTCAACAGAGGAGAGGTCTTCATCAGATTCTTCATCACCCGTGCCCGTTCCTTAGTATTACCCTTCGCCGGTAATCCTAAGAAGAGCAGATATCTCGTTTTAGCCGAGATAGACGCTTCAGGCTTCTAGATCTCACGCGGATCGACGAAGCTCTGTCCGATTTTTCCGGAACAGATCTGAGTGCCAGGTAGTCCACGGATATTGACGTCCCCATCACAGGCAAAAGACCCACGCAAGCAGAAGACCGATAAACGATCTCTGCGTTTGTTTGGACGAGAGTTGTAACTTTTTTTGTTTTCATTGTGTAAGAGTCTTATAAAAAGACCATCTTTTTTTGTTTCATTGTAACGATTGAAGTTGTAATGAATACAGCAATGAATACAACAATTTTCGACGCAAACAAGCTGGCGACCATAGTGGGAGCCAACGGCCTCGCTGCCGAGGCCGTCGTGATGCAACCGGCATTCAAGATCCGGGTGAATGAAGAGATCGAATACGAGTTCGATCAACAAAAGTTTGAAGAGTACCTCTCTTCCTCCTCCTCCAGATCCGCCTCTCCGAACAGGCGCAGGAAGGCATCCTCTTCCAGAAATGTTCGCGGGACCTTCGGCTCGAAGATCCAAGATCCCATTACCGCCGCTGCGCCCGCACCACGCGACGATCCCACGTCGTCCAACGTGGTCGAGACCGCAGATCCGGACTTCTCCTCCGCCGAGGAGATGGCTACTGAAGACGCTCCAGCATTGTCAAAGAGAGCACGCCAAAGACGGCGTCAACGCCTTGCTCGTCAGCTGGCCAAGGCTTTGGAGCCGATGGACGGGATCCGCTATAATGTGGATCTAAAATCCAGGCAGCGCCGGGAACAACAACGGCGAACAACCAACTCCTCCTCCAAGACAGAAACGAACGAATGGGTTCGTGTCAAGAGGACCCGCTCCACCCTCGAGGAGCGAATCAAGAAGCGTCGAGCATTGCTCGCACATGCCCGAGCCCTTTTGCAGAAAGCGAAAGAAATGCAGAGGGAAGAGGCAGTTAAGAGATCGCCGAGATCCAGATTCGGCCTTCGTCAACTTTAGATCCCGAACCTCCGGTAAAGCCCTACCGCAGCATGGATTTCCCCAAGTTCAGGATTTCTCTGAAGGATCGTATCGGTACCCTACCCGAGAATCGAGGAAAAGCGCTTGTTAAGGAAAGCTGGAGATCGTTGAAGGAGCTTCGAGCCAACATTCGGACTGGGGGTCGTACGCGACCTCCTAACGAATTGATTTCCGCAACGGCCCGCTGGGCGGTGTGTACAGAAAATCAGGAGCCCGTTAAAGTTTCACCCTCACAAAGGTGTGATTCCCAATGTGTGACTCTTGCAGACGCCAACAAGGCAATGTTTACTCAGAAGAAAACACGTCAGACAGACGAACGCGTTATACCTGAGAACCCATGTGAGCAGCCGATAGGTTACTCCGACCGCAGCGTCGATGAGTTGTACTATCAGGCTGAGAGAAGTACCCGGGAAGCGGACTCTTACTGTCCGTGTATCAAAATTATCAGGGCAGTATTATCAACGTGTAGCTGCCCCAAGACCGCTCCGCAGAGGGTCTCGATATTCGAGAGAATCTTCGATGGAACGACGAAGCCCAAATCAAGGCGTTTCCACCAAAGAGGATCGGTTGCTCGAGATGATGAATTCCCAGAAGTTACCATCAACATGGTCAACAAGGGAAAATCTCCAATTGTTTCAAGTGGTTCCGACCCTAATTTCTCTCCAGGAAGCAGAGTCAATTCGGGAATAGCTCAGCTTCAGCTAGAAGCCGTCGGATATAACGATTACCCGGGGATCTATGAAGGAATCCATTCCGATGACGAACTCTCAGATTCTTATTCCGCACTCGCCTCCGACGATACAACGTCTAGTATAGGACAAGCTCGAGAAGTGTTCATGATCAACACCGAGTAAATAGCCAAAATCATTGAGGATGCTCTAGCCAAGCAGAAAGAAGCATTCAAAATCGAAATGGAAATGGCTATGCAGGAGATAAAACAAATGCACGACCAACAAATCCGAGCTTTGTCGAATCAGCTAGTTGAATCGAGCCGTCGCACCCAGAACGCCGTAGTTGATAGCGATCCGGAAGTGGACGAAATCATCATGGCCGACGCACCGCCCAAAAATACTGGGGGTGGCCCCACTAAAAATAACGACGCTGGGGGTGGACCCACCAATGATGATAACACTGGGGGTGGCCGTATTATTCCTCTCGAAAATTGTCCAAAGCAGGATATAGATGAGGCCGAAAAGATGAAGGATCTCGAAAGAAAAATGGACGCCCTGATGTCTGCTCGAGAGGTGAAGAAGACCGGCATTCCGTGTCCTTACCCGAAAGAATGGGATTCGATCCCGTATCCGGTGAAATTCAACCTGATCAACTTCACGCCGTTCGACGGGAAGGGCTCGCCCACTCAGCATCAAATCTACTTCAAGTCCCACTTGGGCACGATCTCTGGCAATGAAGCCTTGATGGTTCGGTCATTTGTCGGCACCCTTCGCGGGCCTGCCTTCGATTGGTATCGACGTCTTAAATTTGGAAGCATCAACAGCTGGGAGGACCTAGAGAGCATGTTCCTCACTCATTTCTTCGATGATGATGCTGAAGTGTCGATCAGGACACTCTTCGATGAGAAACAAAAAGACGGAGAGTCGGTGGATACCTTCATCAAACGCTTCCGCAATCGGGCAATGAACTGCAAGGATCCCATCACGGAGGAATTCATCTTGCAGACTTGTCATAACAATTTGTCCATTAACATCTTGGATGTTATGGGAGTAGAGCCGCTCAAGACATGGAAGGATTTGAAGGCCCGAGGAGAGCAAGTCGAACGATTCCTCAAAAGGAAGAAGGCCGAGAGGAGCCAACCGATGGCTAATTCTCCGAACTCGAACTTCGCCTCTCGTGATAGGGGCAAGGCACCTGCAGCGGCTGTTGATCAAACGTCAAAACAGCAGTCCCGAAGACAGCAGAAGACTTCGGATCAAAAGGCCCAGAAAGAGTACTCGTTCAAGGACGAAGACGTTCCCGCCATCTTCGAGTCTCTTCTCGAAAACAACAAAATCAAGCTCCCGCCCATCACGAATCAGGAGGAAGCTGAAAATACTACGGATCCAAAGTACTGCGCGTACCACAGGAGGATCCTTCATCCCACCAAGGCTTGCTTTACTTTAAAGAATAGCATCCAAACCTTGGTTGAAGCCGGCGTCATAACGCTAGGGTAAGCCAAATGAGAATCGTAACACTCCGAAGAGTATACGAGTATAAACTGCTTCTCAATCCTCCAATCGGTATATGAGGTTAAACTGTTCCCTGATACTCCAATAGGTATATGAGTCTAAACTGTTTCCTACCGTTGACGGGAAGTTCCTGGAGAATTTTCATATGTAATATTCTTAAGGATAACCCGATCATGTAACCGAATGCAATGATAAACCCAGTTTCGCGAAGAAACTGGGGGTGGATGATTCATGTAACGGGAAGTTCCCAGAAGAATACTATATGTAATTTTCTTAAAAGGGATAAACACTAAACCCCACTGTGATTTGTATGAGTCAACACTCTCGATGTGATTTGTACTCCTACTCTCACTGTCTACCTGGTCCAACCTTCATACAGTTAGAACCACAATCAAAATCCCCTCTTGATTCCTCCAATGAACGAGAGGTCCACTTTCAAATCGAGTGATCAAACCTTCCTACAGTTAGGGTCATTTCAAACTCCTGCTTGGTCAAACCTTCATACAGTTAGGACCACAATCAAAATCCCCTCTCGATTCCTTCCATGAACGAGAGGTCCACTTTGAGCGATCAAGCCTCTCGATTCCTTCCATGAACGAGAGGTCCACTTTTAAATTGAGCGACAAAGCCTATAAAAGGTAAGATCGTCTCAGACCCCCCACTTCCACTGCCTCCTTGGTCAAACCTATAAAAGTTAAGGCTAAAGCCAGAATCCCCTCTCGATTCCTTCCATGAACGAGAGGTCCACTTTCAATTCGAGTGATCAAACCTTCCTACAGTTAGGGTCATCTCAAACCCCTGTTTGGTCAAACATTCCTACAGTTAGGACCAAAACCACAATTCACTCTCGATAAACGAGAAATTCATCTTTAGTTCGGTAATCAAACCTTCCGACAGTTAGGATTATCCGAATCTTTTCGATTCTCGAAGTGGAGATCCCACTCTCAGTTTCACCTTTCCGGATTCTGGAGGTGGAGATCCCACCTCGAGTCTCCTTTCCAATTGAAGAGAGAATATAAAATTCTTCTTCTTCATTTTCGGGAGATAGAATATAAAATTCTTCCTCTCCCATTTCGGGTTCGTCTTTGCCCCAAGAGAAGACACCACCTTTTTCAAATCCCAAAATCTGTGCCTCACAGGTACATAGGAAGTTTATCCCGAATCCTAAGCAGGGATAAGTCTGCGCCTAACACGCGCTGCCGGTTTAGTCTTTTTCCGCACAAAAAGACACCAGAGTTCGATTCTGGGGTATTCTATCCTGAAACCTAAGCAAGGATAAGTCTGCGCCTAACCCGCGCTGCCGGTTAGTTCTTAACCGTTGAAAAGAACATCCGTCCACATATTCAACATTGTGGCAGGTTGTTATTAATAACACCAAAATCCATGCCTTACACGCATGGGGAATTTCATCCTGAATCCTAAGAAAGGATATGCCGACGCCTAACACGCGTCGCCGGTTTAGTCTTTTACCGATTGAAAAAGACACCAGAATACCAGTCTGGGGTATTTTTATCCCGAAGCCTAAGTAGGGATAAGTCAGCGTCTAATACACGTTACCGGGTAGCCTATTCCCGTAAGAAATGGCAAAGTCTATGTATTCAAAATCATAGCATTAAGTCTAAGAGAAACAATTCTCTTAGCACAACGTTACATGTGAAACAGGTTTTAATAATTCACATGCTAGCCCGATTCAAACGGTAATCGGTAAAGGCGCGTCAAACCCGTTGATGGCTGGGGGTTTGTTCAACATTGTGGTAGGTTGTTATTAATAACGCCAAAATCCGTGCTTCACACGCGCGGGGAATTTTATCCCGAAGCCTAAGCAGGGATAAGTCAACGCCTAACACGCGTTGCCGGTTTAGTCTTTTACCGATTGAAGAAGACACCAGAATCCGAGTCTGGGGATTTTTATCCTGAATCCTAAGTAAGGATAGGTCAGCGCCTAACACGCGTTGCCGGGTAGTCTATTCCCGTGAGAAAGACGAAGTCTACGTGTTCAATGTTGTAGCACTAAAAGAGTTAACTCTTTTAGCACAACGTTATGTGCAGAACGGATCTAAACAATCTGCATGCTAGCCCGACTCAAACGGTAGTCGGTAAAGGCTCATCAAACCCGTTGATGACTGAGAATTTGCCAAAAATTCTATAAGTGCGAGTCATTGATGCATCAGCTCTGTTAGTTGGTGTCGTGACTCTTAGGGATAAGATCCACAAATGCAGATGAATCAGCTTTAACAGTTGGTCCTGCAACCCCGAAACTTGGGACCGCCGTGCTCCAATACCTTAAGAGCTTAAACTGTGTATACTCCAGTAAACGTACGAGTATAAACTGTGTCAACGTTCGACGTTCGAAACCCTAGGGTCAACGCCGGTCAACGCGTAACCCTAGGTCAACACCAGTCAACGCGTAACCCTAGGTCAACGTCAGTCAACGTATTGCAACCAAAGTCAACGTTTGACGATTCAAAACCCTAAGGTCAACGCCGGTCAACGCCAGTCAACGCGTTGCGACCAAAGTCAACGTTTGACGATTCGAAACCCTAGGGTCCACGCCGGTCAACGCGTAACCCTAGGTCAACGCCAGTCAACGCGTTGCGACCAAAGTCAACGTTTGACGATTCGAAACCCTAAGGTCAACGCCGGTCAACGCGTAACCCTAGGTCGACGTCAGTCAACGCGTTGCGACAAAAAGTCAACACACGGTGATCTGAAACCCTAAGTCAGCACAATGTGACGAAGGTAGTTCAAAGTCAACTCAATGACACGAGCCAAACTCAATTCATCAGCTGCAGACTCGAGACTCCGACAACGGCCAAGCGATAAACGCAGCGCCGGAAGAACTTCGGTTATTCGTCAAAGCATCGAATAGACCGAAAATCGAAGGAGCCAAGAGTTGAAGCTAACTACAGGTCCTTACACCGACTGAAGGCTAGACCAATCACATCCAAAGTATTCCAGCCTCTTCTATAAAAGTAACGAGTCCGGAACGCTTTGGAGGGGGTATCTGTAGGCATCGAAAATTGCCTATATGTCTCTACGAACGGTTCAGTGTTAAAGAGCGACGATGAACGTCACTATCCGATCCACAGGAGTTCGATTGACGTCGATGAACGATTGAAGTGAATCGACGAACTACGTGAGATGATAGGATTTCGGGATAACGAAGGCACGGGCTAATCGAGAGCCCCACGATGTTGCAAAAAGAACAACGCCCCCTAGACACCCCAGGGGTGTCTAGGCGCCCTAGGTTCCCTCATTGCCTATAAATAGGAACCTTAGGCCTCACTTTTGGAGGATCTGGATTTTTGGAGAGTTGGCGAAGCCCTGCTGCAGTGAAGAGTGGTCGAGCGCTTCAACAGAGGAGAGGTCTTCATCAGATTCTTCATCACCCGTGCCCGTTCCTTAGTATTACCCTTCGCCGGTAATCCTAAGAAGAGCAAATATCTCGTTTTAGCCGAGATAGGCGCTTCAAGCTTCTAGATCTCCTCGCGGATTGATGAAGCTCTGTCCGATTTTTTCGGAACAGATCTGAGTGCCAGGTAGTCCACGGATATCGACGTCCCCGTCACAGGCCAAAGACCCACGCAAGCAAGAGACGATAAACGGATCTTGCGTTTATTTTCAAGAAAGTTGTAATTTTTATTTTTGTTATTTGAATTCATTTGTAAACGATTAAAGTTCTAATGAAATCAATGATGAAGGCAACTTTCGATGAAAACACTCATTCCGCTCAATCCAAACAAGCCCTAAGTTCAGCTTTAAAACTTTACACTGTTGTTGTTGTTGTTGTTTAACTTAGAACTTCGTGCAGATCCTTAATTGGACAGACCCGAAACATTTTATTTCAGCTGGTTTCTCTAGACTTTTCTTCCTTTTGTGCTAACTGCTCTTCTATGTAGGTTCTCCAACTCGCGAGGCCGCTGATAAGACTTTGTCTCCCAAATAGCAAGCAGCAGTTGTCTCTCTCCCCGAGCCAACGCCGGTAACGACTACTTCTTTACCAGAAGAATCCCCCCCCCCTCCGCTAACGATTTCTCTTAAGTCTGCGGGAACGGAGAGTGTGCTGAGTTCAGCCCAGGTAGGGGCGCTCATGATTCTTCCTTCAAGTTTAAGGGGCTGTTTGGTGGTTGTTGGTAAAGTTGTGTATTTATGACACAAGTTGGAAAGTTGTTGTCCACATCATCAATTTCACTTTTATACTTTTCTTTGTTTGTTTTTGATTTCATTGGAATCATAAATTGTTTGTTTGGTTTGCAAATGTAATTTTTAATTGTTTGTTTGGAAAGTGTAAAATGTGGTTCCTACTCAAATGATTATATTGGTTGAAATTATTTTTTATTATTTTTTTCTGACTTCAATGTCAGATTTCTCCTAAAATCATGTCTTTTTTTTTTTTATGAAATCACTTTACAAGCCACATCAGCATATGAAATCACTTTACACTATTTTCACAACTACAAACAAACAATTAAAAGTGATGAAAGCTGACATTAAGACCCATTTTTTTACATTTTCCATCCTTTTACATGGTAAAAACATACAACCAAACAACCCCTAAACAAAAAGGAGATACAAGGGGTGACATATGGTCAACCCCGTAAAAACATAGCTTACACCATGTAACCATTGCGTTGGGAAACAACCTTTCATTCTAATGTGATGGAGTTCAATCTATCATCGACATTTTGATGAAAATTCAAGTCTGAATTAAAAAAATACTGGGATTGTAATTTCTAGCTCCGTTTGCCGCCAACTTGTCCGCTGCGACTTTTGCTTTCCTATAAACGTGATGAATAACAAAAGACATGACAGATAATAAATTCATGGTCTCCTTCCACAGAAAATAATATTGCAATTGAGGGGGAGACGAATTCATTATCAGATTAATCAAGACAAGGAATCTACTTCAATTTCATCTTGAGAACACTGTTATTGTTTGGTTATACTTACAATTTCTCATTAAATTTGTTTTCATTTTTAATAAATGGAAAACAATTGTAGTTGGTTTTCTGGAATTCTTATAAATTTTTAATATAAGAAAAAGTAGTGTTACGAGTTGTCTGTGATAAATGAGGAAGAAATATCGAGCAGGAAGGCTTAATTGTATTCCTTCATGATCCGTAAATATATACAAGTTATATTGTTCAAATATAGTATGAAATAATATAATTATTCCAGCATATTCTCAATCTTAATAAGGTATATAATCTCCTATACAATGTATGAATAAGAATAATATCTAACCATATATTCCTAACACCCCCCGTCAAACTCATGGTGGATCAAACACCGAGAGTTTGTAAAGTAGAAATTTGTGACGCTTGGAGGTGTGAGCTTTGGTGAAAAGGTCAGCAAGCTGAAGCTCAGAAGAAACATATGGTAGAGAGATCACCTTAGTCTTTGAAAAATGATGCCGTATGAAATGACAATCAATCTCAATGTGTTTTGTGCGCTCATGAAACACTGGATTGGTGGTAATCTTTATTGCACTTTGATTGTCGTAATAGAGAGGTGTCGGGAAGAGACAATCAATGCCCGTGTCACTAGAAGCCGTCGCAGCCAAATAATCTCAGAGGTAGTATTAGACATAGCTCGATACTCCGCTTCGGCACTAGATTTTGAGACGACATCTTGCTTCTTAGCTCGCCATGATATTAGAGTATAACCAAGAAATACACAAAAACCGGTAATAGATTGACGATCGCTAATGTCACCGGTCCAGTCTGAATCAAAGAAGGCACGAGGTTGTAGCTTTGATGTGGAAGAGAACACAAGAGCTCTAGATAAAGTGCCACGAAGATAGCGTAGAATACGAAGTATAACAGCGTCGTAAACTGAGGTAGGAGACTGAACACATTGACTCACGACATGGACAACGTAAGCAATGTCTGGTTGAGAAATAGTGAGATACACCAAAGCACCACCAATTTCACGATACCGAGTGGGATTTTCCAAAGGTTCTCCTATATCAGGTGCTAGTTTTTGATGATGCTGAATAGGTGTATTGGCGATCTGATCATCAGTCAACTCAACTCAAGCCAAAAGATCAGAGATGTATTTTTGTTGAGAGAGAAGATATCCTCGTGGCCCATATGCAACTTCGAGTCCCAGAAAATATCGAAGATGCCCTAGATCTTTCATTTAAAATTTTTAATGTAGAGAAGTCTTCACAGTATTCAAAAATAAAGGATCACTGCCAGTAATGACCATATCATCAACATGAAGAAGAAGAATAGTGCGTCCTTGACTAGAGGTATGAACAAACATCGCATGATTGACCTCACTTTGAATAAAGCCCATATTAAGTACCGCAGAGCTGAACTTCTCAAACTAAGCTCGAGGAGCTTGTTTTAGGCCATATAATCCACAGCGAAGATGACAAACTTATCCTGACAAATGAGGCAGACCTTACATATAAACTTCTTCGTGAAGATCACCATGAAGAAAGTCATTCTTCACATCAAGCTGATAGAGATGCCACTGTTGAGCAGCTGCAACAGCAATAAGAGCTCAAACCGATGTCATCTTAGCCACAGGAGAAAAAGCCTCCTTATAATCAATCTCATATTCTTGGGTGAAGCCTCAAGCAACTAGACGAGCCTTCTACCGATCTATGGTACCATCTGAACAGGTTTTAATTTTATACCCATTTGCAACTATTTGGGACTTTGCCTGGAGGTAATAAGACAAGATCCTAGGTACCAATCTTTTGAAGGGTGGTTATCTCTTCTTCCATAGCTGATCGCCACTCAGGAGAAGAAGCAGCCTGACGGTAAGATGTATGCTCATGATGCAGATGAATGACTGTAAAGAAGGCATGAAAAGCAGGAGTAAAAGATGAAGAAAGACAACCAAAGAATTGTTTTGCCTTACGAATACAGAGATGCTAGCGACGATCAGCTAGTGAGAAATCATCATTTGGGGTCGAGTTTGAATGGTCAGCAGGTGAGACTGGAACATGTACACTTTGGTGATTGTCAGAGGATGGAGATGGAGGTGATGAATCTACTAGAATCGAAGGTGTGGTAAGCTCAAGAAATGAAAGGTTAACGGAAGTAGGTGATGTATTATTGTCATTGAGGGACTGTCTAGAGTAATATGGAATATACTCCAAAAAGGTCACATCTCGGGAAATGCAAATTCACTTTTTAATTGGATCATAACAACAATATCATTTATGCTCAAGACTGTATCCAAGAAAAACATAAATCGCAGAACGAGGAGATAATTTATCTCTTTCATGATATGGTAATAGAACTAGACAAGTACAGCCAAACACGCAAAGATATGAATAAGAAGGACGCCGGGACGTTAATTTTTCAAATGGTGATATGACAGAAAGAACTGAAGAGGACATCAAATTGATGAGATACACAGCTGTAGCAACAACATCAATCCAAAATTGTTTAGGCATGGAGCTAGAAATGAGTAGTGATCTTGTAGTCTCCATAATATGATGGTGTTTTCTTTCTGAAACACCATTTTGCTGATACATAAGGACATGAAAGCTGTAAGAGAGTACCATGATCAGTTAGAATATGATGAAACTCATGAGAGATATATTCACCACCAGAATCAGATCGAAAGGTCTTAATTGTAGTGTCAAATTGGGTTTTGATCATAGTAGTTAAATCTTTATAGATTTTAAATAGAGATGAGAAGTGATGCATAAAATAAACCCAAGTGTAATGAGAAAAATAACCAATAAAGATAACATAATATTTATTACCATTACAAGACGTTAAGGAGGCTGGACCCCAAACATCCGAATGAACGAGTTGAAAAGGAAAGCTGCTTTGAGACTCACTAATAGGATAAGGTTTAGTGACTTGTTTAGATAGTTTATATCTCATACAAGTATACAGACTTAAAATAGAACAACTACCTAAGATACCATTATTTGTGAGCATACGGAGATGATCAGTAGATAAATGACCTAATCGATGATGCCAAAGCCTGTGGAAAAAGCATCATCGCAAGTGGTGACAGAGTGTACGGCTGCGGAATGGGTGATAGAAGTGGATGATAGTATTACATGATCCATAATGTAAAGTCCATCACGCCTATGTCTCTGACCAATCAAGGTTCCGGTCTGACGATCCTGCACATAACAAGAAGTAGAGTCAAAAACCACAATACAATTATGATTAGTTATTTGACTAACTAAAAGTAAGTTCAATGAAAGATGAGTTATGTGTAAAACAGATGGAATAGATAAGCGACCAGTAATAGATCCCTTATGTGTAGCAGAGAGAGAAGAGCCGTTTGCTGTAAAAACATTGACTTGAGTAGGTAAAGGTGATGGAGAGGATAAAACAGATGCATGTAGTGTCATATGAAATGAAGCATCAGAGTCCAGTATCCTAATATTTTTTGGTATACCTGTGGGACTAGAGGTAGTGGAAAAGTATGACCAGAGGTACCAAACGGAGAGGGTGTAAGGACACTTGGAGCAACAACTGGAGAGGAGATAGAGGTTCCCTACCCTTAAAGCATCTGGATCAATTTTGACACAGAAAGAGTAACACTCGAAGTAGATTCCTCAGGAGCACCAGAGAAAGCAAACTGGTTTGTAGAATACTCATCAACAAAAACTTTAGCACCAGAAATTGCCACAGTAGTAGTCGATCGTTGACGAGGATATCAGTTTTTAGTTTGTTTTCGCTTAAAACAATTTTGGATGATATGTCCAGGACGACGACAATACCAACAATAATTATTCATTTGTTTGTTAGAAGAGACTGATGGTGCAAAGACAGTTACCAAAGATGACTATGATACAAATGGTTGTTGAGCAACCAGAGCACCTTGAATAGAAGTAGTCTTTGTGTTTAGCACATGTTGGCGAGTCTCTTCAGCGATGATTTCGGCCAAGGCATCATCAAGAGTTGGTAGTGGTGACTGATGAAGAATTTGACTGCGTAATGACTCATACTCAGATCGCAGATGCATCAAGAATTGAAATAGTCGATGTTGATCGTGAACACGATGCTGCTTGGTGGCACATGCACAAGCCGCACAAGTTTGACACAAAGGTTCCTCCATTATTGAAAGTTGGCGCCATTGAGCATGCATAAAATTATAAAATTCTTGGATGGATCGCTCATCTTGTTGAGCAAGAGAGAGTTCTTGGTAGACAAAATATGAGTAGGCATGACTAGATTGTTGATAAAGTCCTTGCAATTGGCGCCACATGGCAAGTGCAGTCTGAAGACTAACAAGCTGCATGCGGATGTCAATCTCTATGGAGGAAGAAATAATGCCACGTGCTCGGCGGTCTGCAAGAGCCCATGCCTCTGTTTGCTTAGCATCAGTTCCAGATTCAGGAGGCGGTGTGCCATTAATATGACTTGTGAGATCGAGAGCATAAAAAAGAAGTTGCACAGAAATCGACCACTCACGGTAATTGGTCCTTGTGAATTTCACATCAAGCCGAGGAAACTTCTCAATAATATTTGCAGCCATGTTTAAAAGTAGAACCCGAAGGTTAAAAATAGAACCCGAAGGTTAGAATGAAACCCGAATGTTTAAAATGAACCCAAAGGTTAAAAATAGACCCCGAATGTTAGGATGGAATCCAAAGGTTTAAAATAGAACCCGAATGTTAGAATGAAACTCGAAGGTTAGGATGAAACCCGAAGGTTTAAAATAAAACTAACCCGAAGGTTAAAATGAACCTGAAGGTTAGGATTGGTCTCTTTTTTGAGTAGAATAATAGAATATATATATTCAAACTAGGGTTGCTCGTGCCTCTTCCTCCTCTCAGAAATCTAGTAACCAGGCCCAACAAACAAAAAAGGCCCAAACCCAATAAAAAAAAAGCATCAACAGATGCCCAACAAATGCTCTCTCTCAACCTTCGATCTCGCCGAAAAATATTGAAGAGATTCGGCAACGTTCTAGGGCAGTTCTAGGCGACAAGAGTCACCAGATGCCCAACAAAAGCAGCAGCGGCGGCAAGAGTCCGCCCGCGGATCGTTCTTAGGCGGTTCTAGGTGGCGACAAGAGTCGGATCTAGGGCGGTGACTGCTGGAATCCGACGACGGCAGAACAGCGGTCGAGGTTGAGATCGACGGACGACCACGAGGTCGACAACGACGAGGTGAGAATGACGATGACGGCCCGAGAGAACACCGAGCAGCTTTCCGACTTGGTCGGACTTGGAGGCTGATGCTGAAATTAGGGTTTTGAGACTAGAGTTTAATTGATTTGATCAATTGGATGGTTATGATTGATTTGAGAACCTTGCTCTGATACCATGATAGACGAGGAAGAAATATTGAGTAGGAAGGCTTAATTGTATTCCTTCATGAACCGTAAATATATACAAGTTACATTGTGCAAATATAGTATAGAATGATATAATTATTCCAACATATTCTCCATCTTAATAAGGTATATAATCTCCTATCTCCTAGACAAGGTATGAATAAGAATAATATCTAACCATATATTCCTAATAGTCTGAAGAAAATTGGAAAGTCCTTTTAGGAAAGGGAAGGAAGGGGAAGGAAGGGGAAAAATTCATTTCCTTCCCTTTTCCTTCATTACCCCGAATTTGGAGTGTAACATTTTGGCAGAAATTTTGCCCAATTCCTCTACTCTATCCTCTTAAATGTAACTTCCAAACAATGTTAAAATTATATTTCTCCTCCCCTCCCTATGCTCCATCCAAAGAGACCATTATAGATAAATGCCCTGTTTGGACGGAGGGTAGAGAGGGGGAGGGGAAGAGAAATGAGGCTTTCACCTTATTTGGGAGTTTTTTTAAGGAGGGTAAATAGGAGGAAGGAAGGGGAAAAGAGGGTAAAATTGCTTGGTTTTCTTTCCCCCCCGATTTGGGCGGTAGAGGAGGGTAAAGGAGGGTAAAGGGATGTAATGACATTCTTACCCCTATCAAAACAAATAAAAGGGCTGATGTGTTATTAGTATAAAGTCATTTATGTAAATTTACATATATTTACTTCCTTTCACCTTCATTCACCTTACTCAACTCCCATATTTACTTCCTTTCACCTTCATTCACCTTACTCAACTCCCAAACAACATATTACAATTCTCTTTCCTTTCCTTCCCTTCCCTTCCCGTTATTTACCTTTCCTTCCCTTCCCTTTGGGCTTGTTTGGATTGAGGGGAATGAGGGTGAAGGGAAGTTAGGGGAACCATTCACCTCTATTCACCTTGTTTGGGAACACTTAGGAGGTGAAGTTAATTCACCCTAGTTCCCCTTGGTTCACCCCCCAATAGTATAAAAATTGTTACCCCCCAAATTGGGGTGTAAGAGAATCTCCAACAGCTTCCCCATCTTCTTGAAATACTCAAATTTGGGGAATATAGAGTTTTTTTTTGGTCCAACAGATTCCCCATCCTATTCTCCAAAATAGGGAAGGAGGAGAAAAAATAGGGAGTCTTCCCCAAATCTGCAGCATTCTCCAAATTTTTGGGGAGAGCTTTATTGTTGTAATAAATGCGATTTTTCAAAATGGGGAAGCTGTTGGAGTTGGAGCAAAAATAATTTGGAGAATATGACTTTTGTTTCTTCATTTTGGAGAAAATTTTGGGGAAGCTATTGGAGATGCTCTAACCAAGTAGAAGTGAACTCCCTTCTCTTCCCTTCACTCAGTTTCCCTTAACTTCCCTTCACCCCCTACAAATCCAAACAAGGCCTTAGTAAACTCCCAAACACACCAAAAAGTACAAAAAGAGTTTTACTCCCGCTTCCCAATTCTCTAGAGGGAAAGAAAGAGAGGCCGTTACACTTTTCGTGCAGGGTAGAGAGAGACCGGCGTCCATGTTCTGGACCAATGACGGTTTCAGAAATGGACGTCTCAAACCCCGAAATAGTTCTCGACACTCGTCACTCAGCGATACACCGACGAGTTTCTCTTCTGAGTATATATAAAGAGGACCTCTGGCTCTCATTCTCATCGCCCCCCTCTCTCTTTTCTCTGCTTAGTTTTCTGTGATACTTAGCTCTTCGGTTCTCTCCTGCTCTTTCTTTAGCTTGGTCTTCAGCAAGGTAAATTTCTCTCTTTTCTAGCTTATTTTTACTTTGAGCCATGCATTTATGAACTTGGTTTAGTACGGAAGTTGGACTGTTTCCATTATATAATTGCTGATTAATTAAGTTATAATATTTTAAAAATCACTTCTTTTAGTTTAATTCGTTGAAGCAAAGATTTCTCTCTGATCATCAAATCCTTTAAAATTCCTTTTCTGGGTTTGTCTTTCCCCTCATGAGGCAACTTAATCCAACTCTCAAAATTTCACCTTTCAGGATTATATTCATAGCTTTTTGGGAAGTAATCTTTTTGGTGATTTTTTAACAGATCTATTTTATGTGCTAGTTTAAGTAATTCCATGCATGCAACTTTTACTCGAATGGGTTTAGTTTTGGTCTATGGTAACTGCAACAAGTTACTGAGGCTTGTGGTAAATAATTGATTATCATTGAAAACAAGTTATTTGCCCAGAAAGTTGATTGGATGGTAAGGTTTTGCTTTGCCCTTCTTAAAGCCCCCCCTCTTTTATGCGGAAACAACACAAATATTCTCAAAACTATATATTTTTTATTTTATTTGTTTACTTTACCAAAGGAGAGACTTTTCGGAAAGTGAAGGTCTCTTTCGTGGCAAATTTTAGACTTGCCTTTTAGTGGGAAAGACCCTCTTTTTAGTTCAAGTATATTCTTTATGTTGAAGCAACAAAGTTGAGTACTTCCCAGTTCATAGTTATATTCACTGCAAGGTAAAAGTGTCTGTTCATGTGGTATACTTTGATCTGGAAAGCAAAAAAGTGTAATTTTCTGGGATCTTCGTCAATTTCCAGTGCAAACTAATGGTTTTATGCTTGTAAAATAGATGTTATTATCATGGGTTTGTTTATTTAGGGAACTAAATTAGTCCTTTTTAGAAAGCAATTACTTCTAGTCCAAGTTCAACGTGATGTGATTATTGAAAAATATTCTTTCTATGCATGTAATTTTCTGCAAATACCTATGATTGTTTTGTTATATTCTTATGAGGTCTTGCTTGTTTGCTCACTATTTTAATTATCGATCTTGCAAAAAATTGCATGTTCTTCCTCTGCATGGAATTCTGTGGAAGTTCTATATACTTTTTCATTTTTAACTGAGGTGATCTTAGATTCTTAAGCGCTTGTTTTATTGTCTTAACGGTTACATGTTCTTTCTCCTCAAATTCTATGACTGGGTTATACTGTAAACGAGGTGTTCTTATTAACTCTTGTCAGATCACTTCTTTAATTATCTGTTTTCTGCATAAAATCGATGGGATTTTCTGTGACTTATTTAAACCTATTTATTTGCATTAGCAATTACTTCTAATTCAAGGTGAACATGAAGAGGGGATTAGTTTTCCTCAGCATGCATGTAGTTTCTGCAAATATCTATGCGATGCCTGTAAGATCTGGTGCGTGGTTTATTAATTATTATTCATCATTTGTGTAATCATCAGATTTGCATAAAACCGCATGTCCTTAAATTGGAAGCAAGTGTGGGGAGGTCCTGTAATTATTCTTGTTTTTTTCCCCCCTCCGCTCTCATTAACTCTTGTCGGGTCACTTGTTTAAATGTCTAGTGTTACAAAAGGACAGCGAGTTCTTTCACTGCAAATTCTATGATTTTGTGCTATATTTTCGCTAAGGTAAAATATTAGTTACCTCTTGTTAGACCAGTTGCTCACTTTTTTTGTTTGTTTTCACAAAATGCGGTAGGATTTTTTTTTGATTTATTATCTATCTTTTAATCCATTAATGAGGTTTGGTTATTCCTTAACTACAATGCTTAAATTTCCGTGGGTAAGCTTTGCGGTGTCCAAGTGTTCCAGCTATTGCCAGAAAACGCTTCTCTCATTCTCTCTCCCATACTGAGTACACGTTTCAGCTCAAGGAGGGTGTGTGAGTTGGCAGTTCTGTTTCTTCTACTAGCCCGTGGTTTTATGCAGCTGTTATCCCGTAAAGTTGAATTCCTTTGCCTCAATGAAAAACCGACATAGCAACTTTATGTTATGAGCAAGTTTGAGTTCTGAGCACTTTCAGCTAACTCCATTGTAGGCAGGAGTAGAAGGAAAAGATCCCCCCTGCCTAAGCTTCAGTACCTTTGATCTCATTTACGAGTACTTCTCTCTAGTTTTCTTAAAAAGTCTTAAGGCCTACTTGGTGTATTTCTTGTGCTCTCTTTGCTCTGATACCAAAGATTTTCTAGCGAAAGAATTTGGGTTTAGTTTCCTTTTTCTGCGTGTAGATTCTTCTGTGTTCTATTACTATTGTTATTATATTGCAGTGATATCTTAGGTGCAATTTATGGTGTTGCTATGGATTATACTTTCAAAACATTTTGGCCTTCATTAGTCAATATGGATACTCTATTTATTTTCTTATTGCCAATACAACGGCTTTCATGTTACAATCGCTTTCATGTTAACTTCAGAGTTCATGGTTTTAATTGAGTTTTTAAGTCATTTGTAATCCAATGCATGGAAGCCAATTTAGTGCAATTTCAAATCTTTCTTAGTATAGCTGTTTTATGATTTTATCCATCTCCTGTTAGTTCAAGTTTCTGGGTGTTAGTCTTCCCTCTTCTTTATTTCATTCTACCTGTTAACATTCTAATATCCTTATCTCTCATTCCTTATATTGTAGGCTTTAGGCCTGCTTAGCCTGTGGAAGGAAAGGAAAGGGAAGAAGCCATGGGTTCGTTGAGCCTTCCCCCCAATGTTCGGGATCGCCTGAGTGACACTTTGTCGGCTCACACCAACGAGTTGATTTCCCTATTCTCAAGGTCTCAATTCTGTTCTATTTTCTAGTCAAAATCCAATAAGACTTTATAATTCTTATTTTCATGGTTTACCATGAATCACTGAAATGGACTATACGCTTTTATCTCCTCTCAATTTGCAGGTTTGTAAAGCAGGGAAAAGGAATGTTGCAGCCCCATCAGCTGTTACATGAGTACAAAGCTGTCATCCCTGAAGCAGATCGCGCTAAACTCAAGGATGGGGTGTTTGAGGATGTCCTGAAAGCTGCACAGGTGCAATATAGTATCATTTTTATAATTCTATTTCACCTTTTTTTTGTTAAGTCATTTAATTCCTGTCCAAACATGGCAATATTTACCACCTAGCATTTCTCATATAACCAGGAGTTATGGATATACGATGACAAAGTCATTAACCTCCCGTCTAAGAACCACATATTCGAGATTTTTCATTTGACTGGATCATAGAATCACATATTTTTCTTTTACTTTCTTTTTGTTTTTTTGAGATTTTTTTATGTTGATGCTTTAAGAAACAATATCAGAATTTATGAGTGTTCTCTTACTTTTCTTTCAATTAGTTGCTATATGTCTTAATTTTACCATATTTTCTGCTCTTGCTTATGCCTGATCCTGTTACTATTGTCATTATTATTAACAGGAAGCAATAATTTTACCTCCTTGGGTTGCTCTTGCCATTCGTCCTAGGCCTGGAGTCTGGGAGTATGTTAGAGTTAATGTAAGTGAACTGGCTGTAGAGGAGTTAACTGTGGCCGAATATTTGCAGTTCAAGGAGGAGCTTGCTGACAGGTATTATGATCTTTATGTTATCTAGTTTTGATTTGTCAATTAAGATTAACCAACTATGAAATCTCTCATTCTTTTGTGTTTCAGCTCTCATGAGAACTTTGTTCTCGAGGTGGACTTCGAGCCTTTCAATGCTTCTTTCCCTCGTCCGTCACTTTCGAAGTCGATTGGAAATGGCGTGCAGTTCCTCAATCGCCACCTTTCCTCAAAATTGTTCAATGACAAAGAAAGCATGTGGCCCCTGCTTAATTTTCTTAGGGTGCATAGCTACAGGGGAATTGTAAGTTTACTTGCAATTATAAGGCTTTTGTTTTTAAATTGTTAGAGGACAATCATGCGTCAGTATATGTTATGCATTAATTTCTTGATGC
>NC_033798.1:91301989-91327987 GCF_001876935.1 Asparagus officinalis
AAACTATAGGGCTACATATAAACATGAAAGTATTTACACGTGCAACGCACGTGCACCATACTAGTTACATAAAATAAAACAAGCACCTCCACCAATTAATTATTTCCTCCCACGCCTAGTCGATCCCTCAAAAGAATTTGAAGTGTTGAAAGAAGCCAAATAAAACACGTGGCCTTCAACAAAGTTGGACTGGCTGGTAGTGCCACAGACTCATCAGCTTTATTGACATGCGCCGCCTCCTCCTGTCACTTGTTGAACGAGGGACAGAAAGATATTCCAAGTTTTGAAAACGGTAAAAGGTGGCAAGTGGGCTTAATTTGCCTCCTTTTGATTGATGATGACGAAAGGGATTGAAGGATACACAAACACTGTGGAGGAAAACTATAGGTTATATATGTAGCATAATAGTACGTAGTAGCAGTTGTAGGTTCATTCTCCTTTAGCCTAAAACTTGCATATAAATCATCTTATTAGTTGCAAGTGGGTTGAATTAATTTACGCTGGATTCGGCTTACAAGGAGTCGACAGAAATCAACTTTGGGTCTACCACTGTTACAAGAGAGCACTAACTGGAAGTTTATTAATTTTTATCTTTTTTTTTAAAGATACTTTGATGATTGTGCCCTTTACTTGTTGATGAAACCCTACCACGAAATAGTTTTGTTTAGAATGTTCCTTTCAATCCTTTGACTTGTCGGTTTCTTAACACACGGACCATATACTCAATTCGTCACAGACGTGTCACAGACAAGTTCTGGTGCAACTGAAGTTACTGGAGTACATGAATAGAATTGAAATATTACAGAATATCAATTTTAGAAAATCTTGCTAGTAACTCTCCATGTTGATGTTTTTTCCCTTACGGAAATACCATAGACTTGTACATTTGATTTTAGTCGCTTATGCTGATCAAGGAACATTCAATGTTTTTATTGTTGATTTTCTGACTCCTTATCATAAGAAAAGTGTTGTGTGTCGTCCGGAAGCGTGTTCGACAACCAAACGAGTCCGCGAGCGATGAGAGAAGAGAACTAAACCAAACACGAATGCAATTCACCAAAAATACGACACAAATCAAACCAAACACAAAGATTTACGTGGTTCGACAATTGCCTACGTCCACGGGGAGAGGATGGAGAGATTTCACTATATGGAGGAGAAATAAACGAGTTACAACTCACAAAATCACTCAAATATAACCGTAACCAAAGCTCTCAACTACCTCACAATATCTCCCTCTCAAAGTGTTCAAAACAATGCTAATTCTCTGGTTAAGAAACCTTAGAAATCGTGTTTGTAATTTATACAAACACCCAATCCAAAACCGCCCAGGAAAAACGAATCAGGCCCATAACCGCTATCGGTCGACCACACATATTCAATCAGTTGACCGGACATAAGCTCAATTTCTCACCCTGTAATGTGCACGGGATCGGTCGGCCGGTCACACCCCATCGGTCGACCGACTCAAACTCCTGTAAAACCTAGTTCCCTAGTGATTGCGTCGGTCGACCGGCCTTGCTCATTCGGTCGACCGACCTGAGGATTCCTGTAGCTGCTTCTCAGCTTCAGTTTTACTGATTTTTTCGTTGTTTCTACAATTCTCCACCTCGGCGAAATTTTTCCAAAATTGAGCCGACACCAAACATGAGCACCACTGCGTCGTCTCATCAAATCCGACTGCACCATTGTGGTTGTCTATGTACCCCCTCTCCCAAGGGATCAAGCCGTCTGTAGTTCATCCAAATGGCCGCGAACAGCCTCAACAATCACGAATTTGCAACTTGTTTCTACAATGATCAAACTTGTTGCTCGGAACCAGCTTTGTGAGCATATCTGCTGGATTGTCTTTTGTGTGGACCTTCATGAGATCTACATCCCCATCTTTAAGAACATCTCGAACGAGGTGATAACGAACGTCGATATGCTTCGTCCTCGCATGAAAGACCTGATTTTTTGCCAAATAAATAACACTCATGGTATCATAATAAATGGTGACGGAACACTGCTCCAAAAGTGCTCAAAGCCAAATCGCCTCCTTAACAGCCTCTGTAATCGCCATATACTCTACCTCGGCTTCGTCTCCATGCTCATATTGAACCGCTGTAGAACCTTCTTCAAATAAGCCACTTGTGTCAAACTAACACTCATGGTATCATAATAAATGGTGACGGAACGCTGCTCCAAAAGTGCTCAAAGCCAAATCGCCTCCTTAACAGCCTCTGTAATCGCCATATACTCTACCTCCGTCATCAACAAAGCCACCGTAGACTGCAATGTGCATCTCCAACACACCGGCGTACTGATCAAAGTGAACACATACCCCGTTGTCAACAGTATCCAAATCTCCAGCGTAGTTTGAATCTCCGTATCCAATACATAGTTGCCCACCGCTGGTGTCCTGCTCAAAAACCAAACCAACATTGAGAGTACCTCGAATGTACCTCAAAATCCATCTCACGGCATCCCAATGACCCGGACTCGGATCGTGCATGTATCTCGAAACCATGCTCACTGCATGTGATAAATCCGACCTCGTACAAACAATGGCGTACATTAAACTTCCAACTGCGCTCGCATATGGAGTTTTCGACATCAACTCTCTATCTTCAACTGTCTTCGGTGAAAGGTCAGCTAAAAGCTTCAAATGAGCTCCCAATGGTACACTAACTGGCTTCGTCTCCATGCTCATATTGAACCGCTGTAGAACCTTCTTCAAATAAGCCACTTGTGTCAAACTAAGCTTCGTCTCCATGCTCATATTGAACCGCTGTAGAACCTTCTTCAAATAAGCCACTTGTGTCAAACTAATTCTGTCATTATCTTTATCTCTGCTGATCTCTATTCCCAAAATGTGCTTCGCTTCACCCAAATCCTTCATATCAAACTCACTCGAAAGCTGAATCTTCAATCTGTCTATCTTGGATCTGGAAGTAGAAGCAACCAGCATGTCATCGACATAAAGCAATAAGTAAATATATGCAACTCCATTCAACTTGAGATAGTACACGCAAGGATCAAATTGGCTCCTAATGTACGAATGGCCGATCATGAAAACCCATCAAATCACCTATACCACTGTCTCGGAGATTGCTTCAGCCCGTATAGCGATTTCTTCAACCTACAAACCAATTTCTCCTTTCCCACGGCTCGAAATCCCAATGGCTGAGTCATATAGATTTCCTCATCAAGATCACCATGAAGAAATATTGTTTTCACATCCAATTGCTCTAATTCTAAACCATATTGTGTCACCAAAGCTAGCAAAATCCGAATCGAAGAATACTTCACCACCGAAGAGAAGACCTCATTGTAGTCAATACCTTCCTCATGTGCATATCTTTTCGCAACCAACCTAGCCTTGAACCTCACGGGAGTGCCTTCAATGCCCTCATTCTTTGTATACACTCACTTGCAACTAATAGCTTTCCGTCCCTTTGGAAGCTCGACAAGCTCCCATGTGTCGTTTATATAAAGAGACTTCATCTCCTCCTGCATAGCCACCTGTCACAAAATTGCCTCCGAACTCTGCTCGGCCTATCTGAATGTAGTATGAATCATCTCATTGATACTCTCCACCGAAAATACATACGCAACGACTATGTCTATATATCTCGATGGCATCCGTATGTCTCTCCTCGGCTTCCGAATCACAATAGAATGTCTATGACTTAATCACGATTAAGTCCATCATGGCAATCTGGGAATGAAACTTCAATTGTAAAAATATAGTCAGAGAGGTATACGTATCGTTATTGGGCTTTTAAATGTCATTGTATAATAAAACTATGTAAGCGGTTAAACCGGGCGAAAGAAAAATGAAAAGTGGAAGAAAGTACTTTCTTAAATTTGTATTTCCTTTTAACCTTCCATCTTGCATGAGTGACTAGAAATTATCTTAAGATTTTTAAAGTGTCACTTTGACCCCCTCTCTTTTTTAGTTTCCACAAAATTAACCTGGATGTAAAAGCTAATATCATAGGGCATGACACCCATCCAGCATAAACATTATATATATATATATATATTATATATATATATATATATATATAATATATATATACTATAATATATATTATAATATAATATCACACTAAAACATTAATTATCTTGGCCTATAGAATTGCAAAGTGTTGTAAAAGACCTCACTTTTAAAACCTTCGGGATTTTCTGTGAATAATGTAAACTTCAGGAGGATTTTCTATGATTTACCCTAAAATCTTAATAAATAAATAAACAAACAAATAAAGCTGGAATGACTATAAGCACGACGGTCCAAGCCTTTCATACTGAATTCACTTTCAGTTCTATTTATAATTTTAGCTGAAAGAAAATCTGAAATGGGCAAAACAAGTTGTCTAAATCTACTCTAAAGAAAAAGAAAGAAAGAAATCATGTTAACTTCATTTCACTGAACATTAATTAGCATAGGATGAAAAGAACAATAACCATACTATAAAATTAAAGAAAATTAAGGATTGAAGGATTGTTGCTCACCAGATGCCTTTTTTTTTTGAACCTGAGAAACAGGGTGAGGTACCCTGTTCATTTGAATATATTAATAGAAGATAGAAGAATGTACATACTTCTTCTCTAGATGATGGTGAGATCAGTGAGAGAGGTGGGTAGGGAGCGGACCATAGTCGTCACCTACCACACCACACCAACCGATTCCATCATCTAAAGAAGGCAAAAGGAAACCAAAAATAGACAACGTTTCATAAGGATCATAGAAAACACTACAATACTGATAAGAGACTGAAAATGCTAGGCACTGATAGCCCCTAACCAAAAGGGAACAAATAAAACACCCAAAGTCAACAAAGCATGTCTTGAATGCCACTCAGGATACAGATGTTAGCTGCTGCGGAGGCTCTCCCCTGCATCCCCTGAGGAAGACTTCTTCGCTAGGTTCTGGAGGCCGAGATTAAGGGCTGCCCTACGAAGCCTCCTCGCCGTCCTGTCATCTTCTTCACCTGTCCAGAAAAGTGAGAATCTCGCAATATTAGATGCAGCTAATAGCGAGTTAGGAGGAGTATCTCTGAAAATTAAAGAGTTCCTTGTAAACCATATCCACCAACAGAAACAAGGCAACAAGATCTTCCAAAAGGTTTTGATATTCAGGCAAATGTTGGGTAATTGATAGAGCAACAGCAGCTTTTCCATGTTTAAAGGCCAGCAGTTTGCTGGGAAATGTGGGAGAAGGTGATTCCATACTTCATGAGCAAAAGAGCAGTGAATAAATAAATGGTCATGGGACTCCGTCTCCCGATGACATAATGGACAACTTGGATCACCGCTCCAACATTTTTTGATCAAATTATCTTTGGTATTCAATTTCCCTTTAGAGATTATCCAGAGGTGGATTTTTACCTTAAGGGGAATGTTGGATTTCCATATTAACTTGAAAAACTGGGATTTAAAACCCCCTGAAGAAGTAAAAGAGTAAAGGGATTTTACAGAGAAAGCGCCCGATGGGTGAAGAGGCCACCATAAGGAGTCTTGTTCGGATGGGCCACCTGGAGATAGATGTTCTAGGAAGGAGTGGAGATGAATAACATCATCCCTCTCTCTTGGGGAAGATCCCCTTCTAATAATAGGATGCCAAAGCCATGAACCATATGCCCATCTACCTTGCGAACTGATGCTACAATTACTCGAGAAGGCAAGCTTGTAAGCATGGGGAAAGAGGCTGCTAAGGGTGTTAGCTGCTGCCCATTTGTCATGCCAAAAACTGCTCGAAGTACCATTACCGACATTCCATCTGACAATGCTGAAGAAAGTGGATTGAGCTGAGAGAAGGTCCTGGAAAAATCTTGAGTGTGCCAACTTCGGATGATTAGCAACTATAGTATTACGTAAGACACGAACATTTATACTCCATTGTTTTTGATAAAAAGGATTACTCTTAGATGATTAATTAAATTAAAATTCATTATTACTAAATTTAACATACCTTAGACAATTGAGGTGAAGTATTGATAACATCAGTCAGCTTGACCCTATTTGCTTGAGTAATCCTTTTTGTTGGTGTCAACAATACACTTTTACTGCTTTCACTGTTTGAATTTCTAAGCCTAAAATTTATGTATATTTCTAATTTGAAATGTTTAATGACAGAATTTACATTATATTACTGTTTATATATTTTTAAGAAATAAATGACCCAAATAATCAATGTCAATGACCAAAAAATAACAATGGCCAAAAAAATATTAAAAAAACTTGAGAAAATTTGATTTAATATTTTTGTATATGTCGGACTCGCCAACAAAAACCATACAGAGGACGTGCAACTACACCATATTGATTATTTATTAGCAAATGATATATTCACTGATCATGAAACAATTGATAACGTGTATGTTATTAATACAATTGATAACGTGCATTGAGGTAACGTTATCAATACAATTGTTATCAATACAATTGAGGTAACGTGCGTGTATTAATAATAACATAAAATTGTATTGATAACGTACAAGATATCGTGCGTGTATCGTGCGTGTATTAAAACAATTGTATTAATAACATAAAATTGTATTGATAACGTGCATTGAGGTAACATTTTTAAGATAGGGCATTTTTATGTTATTAATACAATTGATAACGTGTATGTTATTAATACAATTGATAACGTGGACATCAATTGTAACATAGTATGCATATATTTTAATGTATGCATGTATGTGGTATGTACACATGTGTTTGATTTGAAGGATTTAAAGAAGTATGACTTATATATGAATGCATGTATTTTGTGTGTGCATGTATGTATGTTGGAGGGTACTTTGGGAAAAAATGTTTTAACATACCAACACACTTTTATAATAGTAATAGATTATTTAGTAGCATGATTAACAACATTTATTCCGCTTCAAAATTAATTTTTTTCACCCTGATAATTGACAGGCGCGTGCTGAAGGACATCCCGCGTGGAAACCACTAATATTTGATGGGTATCTAACTGATGGAAAGTGACGAGTTAAACCAATGTCAGAAAGATGAGCAGTTGTGTAGAAACCTACCGTTACGTGGTTTTTCTTTGAAAGGAAGCAAAACTGTTGCATATTAGGAATGGCAGGTACGATAGAATCCGTCGATTAATATATTGCACTTACCTTGGAGGTTATGCTTAGTTATAACTAACATGTCATTGAATTTTTTTTTTTTTGCTAAAATTTTACCCACGTAAGTGGAAGAAAACACTTTTACCATATTTATTTGATTGATCAGTTTCAGTCAAATTCTTTTTTTTTTTTTTTTTGCCGGGTACATCCATGATCCATCCCTTATTCTGACAGATAACAGCTCCTAAAAAACTAAAGAAAAAGGGACCAACCCTTTTAGCCTTTTCCCTTCTTTTTTGCGAAACATGTTTTCTCAAGAAGTATTCCGAGGCTTGACATTCCGTGCAGAACTACAAAGTTGCTCAAAAGAGTGGGGAGGACCTTCACATGAGATCAAGGAGCACTTCTTCCGGTTAAAGTGGTAAGTCTTGTTTTTCCATGATACTACTAATAATTTTTGTTTGTCTTGTCATCATGTTAAGAAATATTATAGAGATCTATTAAATTAGGAATAATATATTAAGAATATGTGATTGAGTCGTCGGATTTTGCTGCACTATGTACTTCCTCTCGGCGGCTTCTAGACACCAACCTCGACTACATCAACTCTCTCATTAGCCACACACTGTTCAACATCCACAGTACTGTTCATTCTTGTAGTAATGTTCACCTTGAGCACTGTCCATCACGGTGGGTATTGTTCACCCGTGAACACTGTTCATCCGGCCCAAGGCTTGCTCTTTTAAGCTAATCATTTTAGCTTGCTCTTTTAAGCTAATCATTTGACTTAATCTAATAGATCTTAAGCAAGCTAATCATTTGGGTTAATCTACTAGATTTTTATAGATCTGGAGGTGAAAGTACTATTCATTGGTATGGTTTATACATGGTTACTGGTTCACAACAAATGTTGTTTGGTTATTGTTCAACTGCGTTACTGTTGACCATGAGTTACTATTTGTCTTGGCCGTCCATCACCTTCATGCCCTAAATCCTCACCGTCGATGATTGATCTCACATAGATCTCGATAATTCGATCACATCCTCATCATCGACCTTTGCCTCCTTGTCGATCTTTGCTCAAGTCCAAAGTCAACTTCATCTTTTGGATCATTTGTTTGTTAGATCCCTAAAGAAGGATCATTTGTTGTTGGATCCCTTAAAAAAATAAGATCATTTGTTGTTGGATCCTGAAAAAGGATCATTTGTTGTTTGATCCAAAGGGAAGGGTATTTATTGTTGAATCCTCCAAGGATTATTTGATCAGTGGAGTGTGTGCGTGTTATTTGTAAACAAGCTGGAAATATGTATCATACATGATCTAGCTTGAGGGGGAGTGTTAAGGAATATTATAGAGATCTATTAAATCAGGAATAAAATATTAGGAATATGTATTGAGAGATATTTAGGATGTGATTGGATATATTTTATATCATACCTAGTTTGTAATATCCCCCTAACATCTATTTAAGAAAGGTTAGATTTAGATGATAATCTTGGTCTTTTTCTATAATTCTCTGCACATCAGAATTTTATTAATTAGATAAACACGTACCTTTTTCAATATTTATTTAACTTTTGTAGAACGTCATAAAAAATTAAATTTTTTTTCATTTAAACTATTAATTATATATGTATACTATTATGGTAATACCTATTTCATAAATATAGTTAATGAAGTACAAACATATTTTGAGAGGTAAGATATTTTTAACTAGTACATAGAGAAAATGTATTCAAAATTAAAAAGACTTGAGATCACTGAAACTTGTCGAAACCATAGAGAAAATTTCTGCCTTCAACATTTAAATGAAGTAGTTTATTTATGTTTAGATGCAGCAAATAAATTAGTGTATCATATTATCTACCTTCCTCAAGGGTAGGAAAAAAATTGTGGGGACTTGAGAAACCATATCTTTTTATGACAAGGTCACAAATCCAAGATACGCTACCAACAACATAAGAGAAATTTTCCTCCCTGTATTGGGAGAGATGGGAGGAGCCCACCAATTTCAGAGGGGGGACGAAACTTTCTCGAGAGTGTAAAACATAAACTGACCTATAATTTTCCTTCTATCTTCAAGGAGAACGGATTTCTTTCAAAGAAATAGACCCCTGTTAGAGCAGCTCCAACCGGGCTGCATTTTCTCCAAAATGCAGCCCGGTTGAAGTCCAACCGAGCTCCAAATTTTGGAGCTCGGCTGCAAACCCAACCCCCTAGCTGCATATTTGGAGTTTTTTCTCCAAATATGCAGCCCCCTCTATTTCACTATTCCCCCTAAAAAATGTCAATATTAACCCTCAATCTCCTTAACAACATTTCATTATTCCACTTGTGTCCCATTATTTTTTTTTACTTATTTAAAATATGTGTATATATATATTAATATATTAAATATTTTTAATGAAAATAATATCATTGGAAATGTCACGTCGATACCTTCAAAATGAGACTAATATTGAAATATAAAATCTGTATATATATATATATATATCAATATTCACCCAAAAAATTCCTAATTTACCCTTCAAACTAACTAACTACTTTTAGATATCCACTTATGTCTATTTAATTATTAGTTTATAATTTTTATATATTTTTAAATTAAGTAAAAGAATTGTTAAATGGAGAGAAATTGAAATGGAGTTGGAAATGGAGGAGTGTGGTTGGAGTTGCAAAGCTCTATTTTGACATATTCTTTAGAATATGCTTTAGTGGGGACTCCAAAATAGAGCCAATGGACTCTAAAAGGACCTCTTTTCAATCTTTTTTAATGTGGTGGACTCTAAAAGGTGAGCTAATAATGCCGTTGAGGTTGAGGATGGGAACAAAAGAAGCACGTGGCTTGCCTTCCTCACTCTACCCTTCTATTTATATTATCTCGAAGAAAGCTAGAAGAGCAGTAGATAAAGACAGTTGCTTATGAGTACTATATTCATTGTTCCAGAGCTTGTCCCCAGCACATGTAGTGAAGTATTGAGCAAAGAAATCGACCTTAGTTTTACTGAACAAAAATATTATATCATCAGATTTTCATATCTTAAAACACCAAGACCAAAATTTCCAAGCTGAATGTTTCCTTGGTTAGACAAAACATAAAAAGTTCTACATCAATTATTTTCATTAATTTGTCTGTAAAGCAGTCTTAAACAAAATTAGTAGGTCCATGAGGCAACACACTGACAGTAGAGGAGTGTATGTGCATGGAATCTGAACCTTTTATATAGATATCAAAGACAAGCTGGTCATAACTGTAAACGTGGGGCTACCACATTAATTCAAGTGGCCCACCCAATTCAACCGGCCCACCCAAACATACTGTACTACTATATAAACAATTGTGAGATAGGGTTTTGATGGGCAGTGGTTGATTTGTGCGTGCAAAAAAAAAAAAAAAAAAAAAAACGGCTGCTAATTTGTTTTTGGCAGCGCACGCGCAGGAGGTTTGAGCAAAGGATTTTGTGAAGTCGGCTTTGGTGTTTGCGGCTGCAGAGTTCGTGCGGCTGCAGAGAAAAGAAAAAGTGCAGGCCTTTTGTGTTCCTTTGAGAGAATATTTATGTGAGAGATCTGAGAGTTTGTGAGAGGGTTTTATTTGTGAGATTATAAACCCCAATTGTATCTCTCCCTCTATTAGTAGATCTCCCCCTCCTTGCCCCGTGGACGTAGGCTATTTGTCGAACCACGTAAAATTTGTGTTCTTACCGTGATTTATAATAGCTTGTAGGTTCCCTCGACGCGCAGTCCTAGAGCTGACGAGAGGAAGAGCTGATATCTCACTTTGATGAGATATCTGGTTTTTGGTTCTTGTTTCCTTTGAGAAACGATAATTCCATTGTGATCTAATCTCTTGTTGTGCACCTTGCGCACCGGAGGTGCTGCCGAAATTTCCGCTGCGAGCTCCAGGTTGGACTTGGGAGCTTGTTTGAAGGATTCGCTGAAGGATTCCTATTTGAAGATTAGATCGACAACATGGGAGAAACAAGCACATCGGGATCGTCTCTTTCGAAGGCGATACAGAGTCTGAGCATCAATAACACGAAGATTGATGTTCCGAAGTTCGACGGCAAGATCAATTTCGGTTTGTGGAGGTGTCAGGTGATGGACGCCTTGGATGCACAAAATTTGGAGGAGACTCTTGAGTTACAAGAGAAACCCGCTGATATGGAGGACAAGGTTTGGAAGAAAATGAATAGTAGGGCTTGTGGAGTTATTCGGTCATGCTTGACGCCGGATCTTATTTATGACGTAATGAACGAGACGTCGGCGAAGAGAATGTGGGAAACACTCAATGAGAAGTATCTGACGAAGAGCGTTGAGAATCGGCTTCACTTGAAGAAGAGGTTTTACCAATTCAATATGAAAAGGGGAGTTTCCATTCGGGAGCATGTTAACAACTTCACGAAGCTAATTTCGGATATGGCCAATGTAGATATCATGGTTGAGGATGAAGACAAGGCGATGCTACTATTGTGTTCGTTGCCGGAGGATGATTTTGGAACGTTTGTTCTCACTATGATAAATGGAAGAACTACGGTTAGCTACAAGGAGGTGACCTCAGCTTTGGTGAATTATGAGTTGAGGAAGAGTGATGGCGAACCCTCCGAGAAGGCATCGGGAGATGCGTTAACAGTTCAAGGCCGTGGTCCAAACCGTCGTCCAGGTGATCGCTCAAGATCGAAGTCAAGAGGTGGCCATAGAAATATTGGTAGGAATCAATGTCGCTTTTGCAAAGAAGAAGGACATTGGAAGAACGACTGCCCAAAGTTGAAAGATAAAGCCGGGAAGAATAAAAGGAAAGCTGTACAAGCTTCGGAAGTAAATGTTGTTAAGGCTAGTGACGACAATTCAGATACAGATTCTTCAGGCTATTCTTGCTCTGCATTACCGTCAGTTTGTTACGCTGACTCTACGGAGTGGATGATGGATTCTGGTGCTACATACTATATTTGCCCTAGGAGGGATTGGTTCTCCAGCTTTGAAGAGTTGGAAAGAGGAGATGTCGTGCTCATGGGTAATGATCACGTATGTCCTATTGGTGGTATTGGTATAGTACGGATCCGGATGTGTGACGGGGTGACTCGGGAGCTGAAGGAAGTGAGATTCGTTCCTCAATTGACGAAGAATATCATTTCGCTTGGAACTTTGGAGGCAGCTGGTTATAAGGTGATCTTGGAGAATGCGACTCTGAAGGTCACAAAGGGGTCCATGGTGGTGATGCAAGGTGTCAGGGAAAATAACCTTTACTACTTGAAGGGCAAAACAGTAACAGGGGGACTGGCAGCTTCGATTACCACAGAGAAAGATACTACCAGTTTATGGCATATGAGATTGGGACACACTGGTGATAAGTCCCTATAGGTATTGGCGAAGCAGGGGCTATTGAAGGGTGCGAAGACCTGCAAGATGGAGTTGTGTGAACATTGCATACTTGGGAAGAAGACAAAAGTGAAATTCGGCACCGCTATTCACAATACCCAAGGTATATTGGACTACATTCACACAGATGTTTGGGTCCCTTCCAAGCACACATCACTTGGTGGGGCTAACTATTTTGTCACTTTCATTGATGACTATTCCAAGAGGAATTGGGTATACCCGATGAAGCATAAACATCAGGTCCTGGATATTTTTGTGGAGTGGAAAAAGAAAGTGGAGCTGCAGATAGGTAGAAAGATGAAGACTCTACGTTCAGATAACGGTGGAGAGTATAAGAGTGATCCGTTTCTGCAGTTTTGCCGGGATCACGGCATTAGGCGACACTTCACAGTTAGAGAGACACCGTAACAGAACGGGGTGGCTGAGAGATTGAACCGTACCTTGCTGGAGAAGGTGCGATGTATGATGACGCAGAGTGGATTGCCTAGATCCTTTTGGGCCAAGGCGTTGGTTTATGCGAGCCATCTCGTGAATAGGTTACCGTGCACTGCGATATAGGGGAAGACTCCGTTGGAGCGTTGGTCTGGTTCGGTAGCTAGTGACTATGAGTCGCTTCGGATATTTGGGTGTCCAGCTTATTACCATGTCAATGATGGTAAATTGAATCCGAGGGCGAGGAAAGCAGTCTTTGTGGGATTTAGACAAGAAGATAGTTATTAGCAGGAATGTCATATTTGACGAGGCGTACATGATGAAGCCTCAAGTTCCTCAGCAGGTGGAGAAAGACCAGATTCAGGAGATATCGCAGCAGGTGGAGGATGATGTCACTCCACCCACTCCAGAGAGCATTATATCCATCGAGGCTCCTACAGAGCTGACACTGGAAGGAGATGAGATGACAGCCGGGCATTTAGAGGATACAGTGGATGTTAGGACTCAGGAGCAGGGTCATGTTCAGGAGTCCATAGCAGCTAATAGACCAAGAAGAAATATTCGTCGGCCAGCTAGATATGACGATGTCATGGTTGCATATGCTTTATCAGCAGAAGTCGTTGATGATTTGGTTCCTTTTACATTCAAGGAAGCAGAGTCAAGCTCTGATTTGATGGATTTGGATTTGGTCCAGATGGATGTTAAGATAGCCTTTCTACATGGAGATTTAGAAGAGGAGATCTACATGACACAACCTATGGGGTTCAAAGCTGCAGGAAAGGAAGAATTGGTATGCAAGCTGAAGAAGTCTCTTTACGGATTGAAGCAATCACCGCGACAATGGTACAAGAGATTCGACGGCTTTATGATTGGCCGAGGGTACACGAGGAGCCCATATGACCCGTGTGTTTACATGCACAAGCTACAGAATGGTGAGTATATCTATTTGCTGTTATATGTTGACGATATGCTCATAGCTTCCAGGAATACTTCAGCTATTAGAAAGTTGAAAAAAGAACTGTCATCCGAATTTGAGATGAAGGATCTTGGAGAAGCGAAGAAGATATTGGGTATGGAGATTGAGAGAGACAGGGTGAAGGGGAGGTTGAAGTTGACACAGAGGAGTTACTTGCAGAAGATGCTGAAGAAATTCAGTTATGATGGCAATGCCAAGGCGGTGAGTACTCCATTAGCTCCCCACTTTAAGCTATCAGCTAAGATGTCACCTGTTTCAGTTGAGGACCGGGAATACATGTCCAAAGTTCCATATGCCAATGTTGTGGGTAGCTTGATGTATGCGATAGTGTGTACAAGATCAGATTTGTCACAGGCCGTGAGCATGGTATCCAGATACATGCACAACCTCGAGAAGGGTCATTGGGAGGCCGTGAAGTGGATTCTACGGTATATCAAAGGTACCATGGATGTTGGTTTGGTATTTCAGAAGAATGAGAAGATAGGACAGGATTGTATTGGTTACGTGGATTCTGATTATGCGGGGGATCTGGACAAGCGTCGGTCTACTAGCGGATATGTGTTTACACTAGCAGGAGCACCGGTGTGTTGGAGATGCACACTTCAGTCTACAGTGGCTCTCTCCACTACGGAGGCAGAGTATATGGCGTTGACTGAAGCTGTGAAGGAGGCTTTGTGGTTGCAGGGATTATTGGAGAACTTGGGGATTACACAGGAGACCCTTCGGGTATATTATGATAGCATGTCAGCTATCTATTTGGCTAAGAACCAGGTTTATCATGCACGCACGAAGCATATTGATGTCAGATTCCATTTTGTTCGTGACGTTTTGGATGAAGGAGACGTCATGTTGGAGAAGATCCACACGAAGGACAACCCTGCAAATATGTTGACCAAAGTTGTTTCAGGTGTTAAGTTTGGTCATTGTTTAGAACTTTTGAACATTCTTCGGTGTTGAGGCCTTTCGAGGCCATTGGATGAACTACGGACGGCTTGATTCCTTGGGCAAGAGGATACGTAGGTAGTCTTTATGATGCAGCCGGTTTGGTGAGTTGATTTTGATGGGGTGAGATTGTTTGGATTCTCGTTCGGGTTCCCGACTTATTGTCGAACAAGTGGGACTTTTGGATGCTTTGGTGTCGGCTCAGTTTTGGGAAAACTTCACCGATGTGGAGAATTGTAAACGTGGGGCTACCACATTAATTCAAGTGGCCCACCCAATTCAACCGGCCCACCCAAACATACTGTACTACTATATAAACAATTGTGAGATAGGGTTTTGATGGGCAGTGGTTGATTTGTGCGTGAAAAAAAAAACGGCTGCTAATTTGTTTTTGGCAGCGCACGTACAGGAGGTTTGATCAAAGGATTTTGTGAAGTCGGCTTTGGTGTTTGCGGCTGCAGAGTTCGTGCGGTTGCAGAGAAAAGAAAAAGTGCAGGCCTTTTGTGTTCCTTTGAGAGAATATTTGTGTGAGGGATCTGAGAGTTTGTGAGAGGGTTTTATTTGTGAGATTGTAAACCCCAATTGTATCTCTCCCTCTATTAGTAGATCTCCCCCTCCTTGCCCCGTGGACGTAGGCTATTTGCCGAACCACGTAAAATTTGTGTTCTTGCCGTGATTTGTAATAGCTTGTAGGTTCCCTGGACGCGCAGTCCTAGAGCTGACGAGAGGAAGAGCTGATATCTCACTTTGATGAGATATCTAGCTTTTGGTTCTTGTTTCCTTTGAGAAACGAGAATTCCATTGTGATCTAATCTCTTGTTGTGCACCTTGCGCACCGGAGGTGCTGCCGAAATTTTCGCTGCGCACAACAATAACTGTAGACATCGAAAATCGCCTATAGGTCTCCACGAACAGTTCAATGCTAAGAAACAATGATGAACGTCACTATCCAGTTCACAGAAGTTTGATTGATATTGGTGAACGCTTGAAGTGAATCGACGAACTACATAAACCAACGGAATTTCAGAATAACAAAGACACAAACTGATCAGGAACCTCGTATCGTTCACAAACGACGAAATACCCTTCGTGTCTCATTTGTTCAACTGATGATATAATCATTGGAGCTTATAGAACTCCTTGTCGGCTTTCCAACGCACTTTGAATCGCTCAAATCCGAGTTCGGATGAAGAAGTTACGGCGGAAACGGACGAATGTGCAAAAACAGCGTCTCAGCCTGAATTGAGACACCCCGAGGTGTCTCGGCCCAAACGAGACACCCCAAGGTGTCTCGGCCAAGGGTGTCTCGGCCTCGCTGAGACACCCTGGGGTGTCTCCAGGCCCAAAAACGGGTTGTTATGTTGTTTTAACCACCCAGAGCCTATAAATACAGGCCTCAGGCCCTCATTTTTCAGGGCTGGATTTTTGGAGAATTGGCGAAGCCCTGCCGGATCGAAGATTGATCGAGTTCTTCAACACAGGAGAGAAAACTTCTTCAGATCTGCACTGCCCGCATCCGATCCTTAGGGGTTATCCCGTTGTGATAACTCTAAGAAGAGCAATTATCTCGCCGTTGTCGAGATAAGCGCTTCTGCTTCTAGATTCCCTCGCGAATCGACGGAGTTCTGGATCTGATCTGACTGTCAGGTAGTCCACGGATATCGACATCCCCGTCACCGGCTAAAGACCCACGCAAGCAAGAAACGACGAACGGATCTTGCGTTATTTTTGAAAAGTTGTAATCTTTCATTTTTTTATTGAATATTTTGAATTCTTTGTAAGCAATCCATATTATAATGAATTCTATAATGAAGACAACTTTCTCCGAAAACAAACTGGCGACCACAGTGGGAGCCAACAGCCTCGATGCCGAGGCTGTCATGCCGCAGCCGACGATCAAGATCCCCTTGGCTGAAGAGATCGAGTATGAATTCGACCAGCAGAAATTTGAAGAGTACATCTCATCCTCCTCCTTCAGATCTGCTCCTCCTCATAAGCGCAGGAAGATCTCCTCCTCCCAGAAGATCCGCCGATCTCCAGATCTGAAGACCCAAGAAGTCGATCTCCCTGTAGTCGATGCTACAATCGTACCTTGCAACGGTCCGCCGGCATCCAATGAGACCAGATCTGCAGATTTGAACTCATTCGTGATCAAAGAGCCGACTTCTGAAGGCGCGCCAACTCTATCAAAGAGAGCACGTCAAAGGAAACGCCAACGCCTCGCGCGCCAATTCGATGACTTTCTAACTCTCATATGCTCACTTAATAATAAGGATCATGTTAGATTTAATTAGACGGTCCATATAAATATTTCTTGCTCTCTACATGCTTAGTATTTTTGTACATACATGTCTTCCGCTGTGTATTATGCATGTAGACATAGCAACGCCTCGCGCGCCAATTCGCCAAGGCTTTGGATCAGGTGGATGGACTCCATTACCAAGCAGATCTGGATTTCAGAAAATGCCAAGTGGCTAATCTGTCACCACGACCAGCATCGGAATCCTCCTCTCGACCTCCAATTAACGAATGGGTTCATGTCAAACGAACCCGCTCTACTCTCGAGGAGCGAATCCAGAAGCGCCGCGCCTTGCTTGCGCATGCCCGGACCCTTACGCGAAAAGCACATGAAATGCAAAAGGAAGAGGCGGTTAAGAGATCACCGGGATCTAAACAAGTTTGGATGCCAAAAGCCAAATCAGCGCCTAAGACAAAAACAAACGGAACTGTCATTAAGCTTTTGTCAACTTCAGATCCCGAACCTCCGGTAAAGCCCCACCGTAGCGGGGATTTCCCCAAGTTCAGGATTCCTTTGAAGGATCACCTCGGTTCTCCACCCGAAGATCGAGGCAAAGCGCCTGTTAAGGAACGCTTGGGACCATTGAAGGAACAACGAGCAAACACCCAAACTGGGGGTCGTATGTGACCTCCTAACAAAATGATTTCTGCAATGGTCCGCTTGGCGGTGCGTGCAGAAAATCAGGAGCTCGTTAAGGTTTCACCCTCACAAAGGTGTGATTCCAAGCGTGTGACTCTTGTAGACGCCAACAAGGCGATGTTTACTCAGAGGAAAACGCGTCAAATAGAAAAATGCGTTATACCTGAGAATTTATGTAAACAGCCGATAGGTTGCTCTGATCGCAACGTCGATGAGTTGTACTATAGGGCTGGGGGTACAAATAAATCTCGAAAGAGAAGTACCCGGGAAGCGGACTCTCACTGTCCGTGTATCAAAATTATCAGGACAGTATTATCAGCGTATAGCTGCCCCAAGACCGCTCCGCAGAGGGTCTCGATATTTGAGAGGATCTCCAACGAAAAGGCTAAGTCCAATCAAAAGCGTCTTCGTAAGAAACGATCGGTCGTTCAAGGTGACGAACCCCCAGAGGTTACCATCAATATGGTTGATAAGGGAAAATCGATTCGACCTTCTAGCTCTGATCCGCTTGTATCGCATCGTCTAACCCGGTTACGATCAGGAACTATTAGACAAAGGGATTATCAGAGAATGCAGAGAGGGTTATCCTCGGATGGTGAAGCATCGGATGCTAACTCGGCAATCGCTTCTGATAATACGGTATCCAGTCCAGGACAATCCCGTGAAGTGTTTATGATTAATACCGAGGAAGTAACCAAAATGGTTGAGGAAGCCTTGGCCAAGCAGAAAGAGGCATTCAAGATTGAGATGGAAATGGATATGCATGAGATGAGACAAATGCACGACCAACAAATCCGAGCTTTGTCGAATCAGCTAGGTGAATCCAGCCGTCGCAGCACTGCTAACCAAGCAGGTAGCGATTCAGATGTGGATGAACACAATGCTGGGGGTGGCCCCACTAAAAATAATGATGCTGAGGGTGGACCCACCAATGATGATAACACTGGGGGTGACCCCATTATTCCTCTCGAAAATTGTCCAAAACAGGATATAGATGAGGCCGAAAAGATGAATGATCTCGAAAGCAAAATTAATGCCCTGATGTCTGCTCGAGAGGTGAAGAAGACCGGGATTCCGTGTCCTTACCCAAAAGAATGGGAATCGATCCCGTATCCGGCGAAGTTCAACCTGATCAACTTCACGCCGTTCGACGGAAAGGGTTCCCTCACTCAGCACCTGATCTATTTCAAGTCCCATTTGGGAGTGATCTCTGGTAACGAGCCTCTGATGGTCTGGTCATTTGTTGGAACCCTTCGCGAGCCCGCCTTCGATTGGTACCGCCGTCTCAAGCCCGGAAGCATCAACAGCTGGGAGGACCTGGAGAGCATGTTCCTCGCTCATTTCTTCGATGATGACGCCAAAGTGTCAATCAGGACACTCTTCGATGAGAAACAAAAAGACGGAGAGTCGGTGGATACCTTTATCAAACGCTTTCGTAATCAGGAAATGAACTGCAAGGATCCCGTCACGGAGGAATTTGTCTTGCAAACCTGTCATAACAACTTGTCCATTAACATCTTGGACGTTATGGGAGTAGAGCCGCTCAATACCTGGAAAGAGTTAAAGGTACGCGGAGAGCAGGCCGAACGCTTTCTCAGAAGGAGGAAGGTCGAAAGAAGCCAACCGATGACTAACCCTCTGAATCCGAGTCTCATTTCCCATAATGAAGGGAAGACACCTACAACAGTTGTTGATGTTAATCAGACGTCGCAACAGCAGCCCCAAAGACAGCAGAAGACTTCAGATTCGAGGCTCCAAAAAGAGTACTCATTCAAGGACGAAGACGTTCCAGCCATCTTCGAGACCCTTCTTGTAAACAACAATATCAAGCTACCACCCATCACAAATCAGGAGGAAGCTGACAATACTGCAGATCCGAAGTACTGCGCGTACTACAGGAGGATCCTTCATCCCACCAAGGCTTGCTTTACTTTAAAGAATAGCATTCAGACCTTGGTTGAAGCCGGCGTCATAACGCTGGGATAAGCCAAATGAGAACGGCAACACTCCGAAGAGTATACGAGTATAAACTGCTTCTCAACACTCCGAAGAGTATACGAGTATAAACTGCTTCTCAACACTCCGACAAGTATACGAGTATAAACTGCTTCTTAATACTCCAATAGGTTTATGAGTCTAAACTATTCCCACTCTTGATGGGAAGTTCCTGGAGAATTTTACATGTAATATTCTTAAGGATAACCCGATCATGCAACTGAATACAATGGTAAACCCAGCTTCACAAAGAAAGCTGGGGGTGGATAATTTATGTAACAGGAAGTTTCCAGAAGAATGTTAAATGTAATATTCTTAGGGATAACCTGATCATTATGAATAAAGTGATAAACACTAAACTCTTACTGTGATTTCCGAACACTCTTTTGCTGAGTCAAGATTCAATCAGTTCATTAGATCAATCTTCCCTCACAAAACTCCCATTGGTGTTCGACGACTCATAGTCTTCCACTATAAAATCCCTCACTGATCAAATTTATTGACAGTGGGTCCACTAAAATTCTTTCTGGTTTAATCCATTCAAACTTCCATTATGTTCGTGCACTCAACACTTTCATGGTTAGAGTCCGGATATAATGCTTGGAATTTTAATCTGTCCATCCTTGACAAATTGTCAAACCCCTTCGTGTTAAGTCCTTATCACTTAACACCAGGAACCCTATTTGAGTGATTTGTACAAGTTAACACCCCCACTATAATTTGTACTCCCACTCCCATTTGGTCAAACCTTCTTACAGTTAGGACCACAACCAAAATCTCCTCTCGATTCCTCTAATGAACGAGAGGTCCACTTTCAAATCGAGTGATCAAACCTTCCTACAGTTAGGGTCATCTCAAACTCCCGCTTGGTCAAACCTTCCTACAGTTAGGACCAAAACCACAATTCACTCTCGATAAACGAGAAATTTATCTTTAGTTCGGTAATCAAACCTTCCGACAGTTAGGGTTATCCGAATCTTTTCGATTCTCGGAGTGGAGATCCCACTCCTAGTTTCATATTTTCGGATTCTGGGGGTGGAGATCCCACCTCGAGTCTCCTTTCCAACTGGAGATAGAATATAAAATTCTTTCTCTTCAGTGTTGGGAGATAGAATATAAAATTCTTCCTCTCCCATTTCGGGTTCGTCTTTGCCCTAAGAAAAGACACCACTTTTTCAACTCCTAAAATCCGTACCTCATAGGCACGGGGAATTTTATCCCGAATACTGAGCAGGGATAAGTCAACGCCTAACACGCGTTGCCGGTTTAGTCTTTCACCGATTGAAAAAGACACCAGAATCCCGTCTGGGGTATTTTATCCCGAAGCCTAAGTAAGGATAAGTCAGTGCCTAATACGCGTTGCCGGTTTAGTCGTTCACCGATTGAAAAAGACACCAGAATCCAGTCTGGGGTATTTTATCCTGAAGCCTAAGTAGGGATAAGTCAACGCCTAACACGCGTTGCCGATTAGTCCTTAACTGTAAAAAGGATAAAAAAGCCCACATATTCAATATTGTGGCAGGGTGTTATTTATAACGCCAAAATCCGCGCCTTACACGCGAGGGGAATTTTATCCCGAATCCTAAGAAGGGATAAGTCAACGCCTAATACGCGTTGCCGGTTAGTCCTTAACCGTAAAAAGGATAAAAGCCCACATATTCAATATTATGACAGGTTGTTATTAATAACGCCAAAATCCATGCTTCACACGTACGGGGAATTTTATCCCGAAGCCTAAGTAGGGATAAGCCAACGCCTAATACGCGTTGTCGGTTTAGTCTTTTACCGATTGAAGAAGATACCAGAATCCGAGTCTGGGGACTTTTATCCTAAATCCTAAGTAAGGATAAGTCAGCGCCTAACACGCGTTGCCGGGTAGCCTATTCCCGTAACAATGACGAAGTCTATGTATTCGAAGTCGTAGCATCAAGTCTAAGGGAGTTCATTCCTTTTAGCACAACGTCACATTCGGAACAGACTTAAACAATCTGCATGCTAGCCCGACTCAAACGGTAGTTAGTAAAGGCTCATCAAACCCGTTAAGGGCTGAGGATTTGCCAAAAGTCCTAAGTCAACGTCTGATACATGTCGCTGTTTAGTCTTTTCACATGAGAAAGACGAAGTCTACGTATTCAATATCGTAGCACTAAAAGGGTTAACTCTTTTAGCTTAACGTCACATGCGGAACGGACTTAAACAATCCGCATGCTAGCCTGACTCAAACGGTAGTCGGTAAAGGCCCATCAAACCCGTTGATGGCTGAGGATTTGCCAAAAATTCTATAAATGCGAGTCATTGACGCATCAGCTCCGTTAGTTGGTCTCGTGACTCGATTATCCAACAACATTAAGATAAGATCCACACATGTAGATGAATCAGCTTTAACAGTTGGTCCTGCAACCCCGACACTTCGGACCACCATGCTCCAATACCTTAAGAGCTTAAACCGTGTATACTCCAGTAAACGTACGAGTATAAACTGTGTCAACGTATGACAATTTAAACCCTAAGGTTAACGTCGGTCAATGCGTAACCCTAGGTCAACGCCAGTCAACGCGTTGCGACAAAAAGTCAACGACATACGACGTTCAAAACCCTAAGGTCAACACCGGTCAACGCGTAACCCTAGGTCAATGCCAGCCAACGCGTTGCGATCAAAAAGTCAACGTGAGTCAATATAGTCAGTTCAAAGTCAACTCAATGACGCGAGCCAAACTCAACTCACCGGTGGTAGACTCAGTTCAAAGTCAACTCAATGACGCGAGCCAAACTCAACTCACCGGTGGTAGACTCGAGACTCCGACGACTGCCAAGCGATAAACGCAGCGCCGGAAGGACTTCGGCTATTCGTCAAAGCATCGAATAGAATGAAAATCGAAGGAGCCAAGAGTTGAAGCTAACTACAGGTCCTTTACACCGATCGAAGGCTGGACCAATCATATCCAAAGTATTCCAGCCTCTTCTATAAAAGAAACGAGTCTGGAACGCTTTGGAGGGGTATCTGTAGGCATTAAAAATTACCTATAGGTCTCCACGAACCGCTCAGCATTAAGAAAAGACGATGAACGTCACTATCTGGTTCACAGAAGCTTGATTGATGTCGGTGAATGCTTGAAGTGAATCGACGAACTACGTAAAATAACGGAATTTCAGAATGACGAAGACACGAACTGATCGGGAACCTCGTGTCGTTCATAAACGGCGAAATACCCTTCGTGTCTCATTTATTCCACAGATGATCTAATCATTAGAGCTTATAGAACTCCTCGTCGGCTTTCCAACGTACTTTGAATCGCTCAAATCCGAGTTCGGATGAAGAAGTTACGGTGGAAACGAACAAACGTGCATAACGGAGCGTCTCAGTCTGAATTGAGACACCCCGGGGTGTCTCGGCACGAGCGAGACACCCAAGGGTGTCTCGGCCCAAGTTGAGACGCCCAAGGGTGTCTCCAGCCCGAATTCCCCCCGTGCCTATAAATACAAGCCTCAGAGCTTCATTTTTTTGGATTTGGAATTCTCGTGCCTCCGCGAAGCCATGCTGAACTGAAGACTTAAAGTGAACAGATTTCAGAGAGGAGGAGGAGTTAGATCTGTAGCCCGGTTCGTTCCTTAGGATTATCCCGTTGTGGTAATCTTAAGAAGAGTGATTATCTCGCTTCGCCGAGATAAGAGCTACGGTTTCTCGATCCCTTCGCGGATAGACGAAACTCTGTCCAAATATTGATCGTTCGGTGGTCCACGGACTAACGCGTCCCCGTCACAGGCCAAGACCCCACGCAAGCAGCGGGCGATAAACACTTGTTGTGTTTGTTTAAAGAGAATTGTATTTTTTTTTGTTTTCATTGTGTAAAAGTCTTATAAAAAGACTGATTTTTGTATTCGTTGTAAACGTCTGAAGTTTGTAATGAATCCCGTAATGAAACAATCAATTTTTACCGCAAACAATAACTCTGAGACCAAAGAGAGAAAAAAGGGGGAAAATGCTTCCAGCTCTCAAAACGAAAGAAAACGTGCTTCCCTCTCTCAAGACTTTTTCAATGGGTGCTTTTTCCCCAAAAGTAAACTTTGTGTTCTCTGAGCCCCCAAAACACAAAACCCAAGGGAATTAAATTCGTGAAGACTATAATATCATTCTCTCTCTCTCTCTTTTATATTTGTTATATTGTGAAAGAGTTTCCTCCGTCAATCCCAGCGGAGAAGATCGACCTCCGTCAATCCCCGCCTCCGCCGTCGCCGCGACCGTCGAAGCTCTGTCAATCCCCTCGTCGTCGATTTCGTTGGAGGCGTTTGTGTTCTACGAGGCGATCTGGAGCAGGGAGTACTTAGACGGGAGGGATTAGGGTTAGGGCAAGGGCAACAGGAATTGGGGCTGATGAACAAGCATATGAGGTTCTTGGCGAGGTTTTTCACTGTTTGTTTGGTGACTGAGAGGAAGGATAAGGTGAATCGGCTTGCTGGGCAACTTAAGGGGCTAGTTGGTGAGTGCAAAAAGAATTTTCAGGTAAAAGATTGTGTGCAAATTGAAGCATTTGAAGGGATTGAGGAGGTGGAAGAAGGAAGTGGGTCCTGTTAGTGATTTTAATCTTTTTTTTTTTTGTTTTTTGAAGGGTTAATTGTTGGGTAATTTTCCTTTTTCTTACTGATTTTTTGTAAGATTCAGAAACATATATAGCAATGTATGATATAGTAGGCAATTTTTGTGTGAATAAAATTAATCTGCGGTGGTCTTTGCTCAACATCTCTCCCCCTCATGGCTTCAACTTAAGGTCTTGGTTTACGCATTGGTTGTGAATATTACGGGTTGCTAGTTAAGGTTATGGGTTGAAGCCATGAGGGGGAGAGGGTAGGTTATTAAGGTTAGGCTTGGTTGTTAAGGTTAGGGTCGGTTGTTAAGGTTATGGGTTGTGAAGGTTACGCGTTGGTTGTTAAAGTTATGGGATAATTGTTAAGGTTACAGGTTAATTGTTAAGGTTATGAGTCGATTGTTAATGTTATGGGTCAGTTGTTAAGCTTACGGGTTGGTTGTTAAGGTTACGGGTTAGTTGTGAAGGTTACACGTCGGGATATATATGTATATATTGTTGGGGAGAATCCCCTATGCCGAGATCCAACCAAATAGCTGAGAGAGATAAACAAACACACCAAATAATAGCACAAACACAATAACACCGGTTTTAACGTGGTTCGGCGATATACCTACGTCTACGCGGCAAGGAGGGGGGGGGGGGGGGTCACTATTAGAAATCAAGAGGAACAAACTAGGGTTACAAATCTCTCATAAACCCTCAACAAATCAACTCTCAATCTCTCCAATTGCTCCTAGAATAGAAGCCCAAAGAAAACCCCTTTCAACAGCTCAAATCTCCTACTATCAAACCCTAGAGACACCCTCAAGGTATTTATACTAATCCCAAACGAAACGGGTCTGGAAATAGAACCAGACCCGAAACCGCTGCGGCGGTCGACCGTGGGGGTCGACCGCGATCGGTCGACCGCCCTCAATCCCAGAACAACCTCAAAGTCCAAAAACATCTGCGGTCGACCGCCACGAAAAACAGAAACTCCTGCGATCGACCGTCACGGTCGACCACCACTGATCCAAACGCATAGAAAGCTTGACCTAGTGGTAAAGTTTAGGAGGTTGGACAAGAGGTTAGGGGTTCAAACCCCTACAGCCACAATATATATTTAAGGATCTTTGATGGGCCTTGGGCCTTGGGCTCTTTGAATTCTAAAAATATTTTTAGAATATTCGTTGTTAAGGATAAGGGTTGGTTGTGAAGGTTACGGGTTGATTGTTAAGGTTACGCGTTGGTTATGAAGGTGTAGGCATCGAAAATTGTCCATAGGTCTCCACGAATAGCTCAGTGTTAAAGAACGACGATGAACGTCACTATCCGATCCACAGGAGTTTGATTGATGTCGATGAACGATTGAAGCAAATCGACAAACTACGAAGGCACGGGCTAATCGGGAACCCTGCGGTGTTTACAAAAGGAACAACGCCCTCCATATCTCGTTCATCCTACAGATAATCCAACCATCAGAGCGGGTAGAACTCTTCGTCAGGCTTCCAACGCACTTGGAATCACTCAAATCCGAGTTCGGACGAAGAATTTACGGCGGAAACAATCAAACATACGCAACGGAGCGTCTCAGGCTGAACTGGGACACCCGGGGTGTCTCGGGAAAGTCGAAACACCCCAGGGGTGTCTAGGAAAATCCTAGACACCCCAGGGGTGTCTCGGCCAAGCCGAGACACCCCAGG
>NC_033798.1:91327997-91340330 GCF_001876935.1 Asparagus officinalis
GGTGTCTCGGACAAGCCAAGACACCCCTAGGGTGTCTCAGCGCGGATTTGGGCCCTTTAAGTGGTTTTAACCGCTCCACAACCCCTCATGCCTATAAATACAAGCTTTAGGCCTCATTTTTTGAGATCTGGAATTTTGGAGAATTGGCGAAGCCCTGCCGGAGTGAAGAGTGATCGAGCACTTCAACGCAAGAGAGTTTCTTCGTCAGATCTACATCACCCGTACCCGATCCTTAGTATTATCCCGTTGTGGTAATACTAAGAAGAGCAAATATCTCGCTTTTATCGAGATAGGCGCTTCAAGTTTCTAGATCTCCTCGCGGATCGACGAAGCTCTGCCCGATTTTTCTGGATCAGATCTGATTGCCAGGTAGTCCACGGATATCGACGTCCCTGTCACATGCCAAAGACCCACGCAAGCAAGAGACGATAAACGGATCTTGTGTTTATTTTTAAGAAAGTTGTAAAATTTTTATTTTCGTTATTTGAATTCATTTGTAAACGTTTGAAGTTCTAATGAAATCAATGATGAAGGCAACTTTCGACGAAAACAAGCTGGCGACCACAGTGGGAGCTAACAGCCTCGCTGCCGAGGCTGTCGTGACGCAACCGGCATTCAAGCTCCGGGTGAATGAAGAGATCGAATATGAGTTCGATCAGCAGAAGTTTGAAGAGTACCTCTCTTCCTCCTCCTCCAGATCCGCCTCTCCAAACAGGCGCAGGAAGACCTCATCTTCCAAAGACGTTCGCGGGACCTTCGGCTCTAAGATCCAAGATCCCATCGCCGCTGCTGCACCCGTGCCCCGTGATATCCCGGCGTCGTCCAACGTGGTCGAGACCGCAGATCCGGACTTCTCCCCCGTCGAGAAGATGGCTACTGAAGACGCTCCAGCATTGTCAAAGAGAGCACGCCAAAGACGGCGTCAACGCCTTGCTCGTCAGCTGGCCAAGGTTTTGGAGCCGATGGACGGGATCCGCTACAATGAAGATCTAAAGTCCAGACAGCGCCAAGAGCAACAACTGCGCATAACCAACTCCTCCTCCAAGGCAGAAACGAACAAATGGGTTCGTGTCACGAGGACTCACTCAACCCTCGAAGAGCGAATCAAGAAACGCCGCGCATTGCTTGCGCATGCCCGAGTCCTTCTGCGGAAAGCGGAAGAGATGCAGAAAGAAGAGACGGTCAAGAATCTGTCAAAACACAAGCAGGTGTGGGTGCCAAAGTCAAAACCGGCGCCTAAGGCAAAGGTGGATGGAAATGCCATCCAACCTTCATCAAATCCAGATCCTGCTTCCCTTGCCCCCACATCTCCGACGGAGTCAGGTAAGAACGTGGATCCTTCAAGATCCAGGGTTCCTTTGAAAGGTCGCATCGGTCCTTTACCGGAGAACCGAGCTAAAGCACCTGTCAAGGAACGATTGGGACCGTTGAAAAGTCCCCAAACAACAAACCCGACTGGGGGTCGTGCTAATCCCCCCAAGAAAGATAACAAAAGAAAAGTCCCTGTTACCGACCGCATCGGATTGCGTGTCGAAGTTCAAGAGCCCGTTAAGTTTTCACGCTCGCAAAAGCGTAGACTTGAACGAGCGACTTTTGAAAATGCTGATAAAGCGTCATATCCCCAGAGGGAAACACATTCGTCTGATGATGATTGTGTTATACCTGGGAAGTCATGCCGACACTCTATGGGTTGCTCCAGTTATCAAACTGATGAGTTGTACTATAGAGCTGGGGGTGCGAGTAAGTCTCGAAAGAGAGATGCTCGAGACACGGAACCTCACTGTCCGTGTGCCAACATCATCAAGGCGGTGTTTGAAGAATGTTGCTGTTCTAAAACCCCAAAGAGAGTCTCGGTGTTCGAGAGGATTTCCAAGCCAAGGCGTTTTCGTGGGAAGAAGTTCGTTCGCCAAGAGGACGAATTCCTAGAAGTGTCTGTTAATATGACTGGCAGAGGCAAATCGACACGACCCTCTAGCTCAGATCAACTTGCCGAAGCGTCCCAGCGCATGACTCGATTACGGTCAGGGATCAATAGGCGAAAGAATTACCAAAAGATGCAAAAGGGACTTCCTTTGGAAGAGGAGGTGTCAGATGCCGGTTCAGACTCCTACTCGGCTATAGCATCCGATGACACGGCGTCTAGTGCGGGACAACCTTACGAATCATTTATGATCAGCGCTGAACAAGTAAGCAAGATGCTTGAAGATGCCTTGACTAAGCAGAAGGAAGCTTTCAAGTTCGAGATGGAAATGGCCATGCAGCAGATGAGAGAGATGCATGACCAGCAAATCGCGGCACTGACAACTCATCAAGGAGAACCCAGTCGTCGTAATAATCCGAATCAAGAGGAGAATGAACGGGAAGAGGATAATGCCAATATGAACATCCCTCCCGTTAACAACGACAATGGAAGCGGTCCCTCGGATGATAATACAAAGGAAGACCACGTTACTTCTCCTCGAAACCACTCGAAGACAGATACGAGTGAAGACAAGAAGATGAAGGACTTGGAGAGCAAAATCAACGCATTGATGAATGCTCAAGAAGTGAAAAGGTCCGGCATACCATGTCCATACCCAAGGGAGTGGGAATCAATTCCGTATCCGGCAAAGTTTAATTTAATCAACTTTACGCCGTTTGATGGAAAGGGTTCCCCTACCCAACACTTAATATATTTTAAGTCCCACTTAGGAATAATCTCCGGCAACGAACCCTCGCGGAGCGGCCTTCGATTGGTATCGTCGCCTCAAGCCGGGGAGCATCAGCAGTTGGGATGACATGGAGGACATGTTTCTAACGAACTTCTTCGACGACGACACCGAGGTCTCGATCGGCACTCTATTTGATGAGAAGCAGAAGAATGGTGAGACAGTTGAAAACTTCGTGAAGAGATTCCGAAATAAAGCAATGAATTGCAGGGATCTGGTCAGCGAAAATTTCATCCTCGAGACCTGTCAAAATAATCTTTCATTGGACATCCTTGAAGCTATGGGAATGGCACCGCCAAAGACCTGGAAGGACTTGAAGGTGCGAGGAGAACGAGCCGAGCGATTCCTTAAAAGGAAGAAGGTGGAAAGGGGCCAAATAGCTAATAATGCCCCGCAACAGAACTTTGTCCCTAAAGGAAAAGCACATGCGAATGCTGTGGACGCGAATCAAACATTCAAACACCTGCAGCTACTGGTGGTGCTAATCAAGCGTCACAACAGCAATCCCGAAGGCAGCAAAAGACTTCGGGTCCGAGACTCCAAAGAGAGTATTCCTTCAAGGACGAAGACGTTCCAGCCATCTTCGAATCCCTCCTTGAAGGTAACAAGATCAAGCTACCACCTATCACAAATCAGGAGGAAGCTGACAACACTACGGACCCAAAGTACTGTGCATACCACAGGAGGGTCGTTCATCCCACCAAGGATTTCTTTGCTCTCAAGAATAGCATTCAGACCTTGGTTGAAGCCGGTGTTATATCGCTCAATTAAGTAGAATTAAGACTCCAAAGAGTATACGAGTATAAACTGATTCTCAATCCTCCAACAGGTGCAAGAGGTTAAACTGCTCCCTGCATACTCCAATAGGTATATGAGTCTAAACTGTTTCCCACTTTTGACGGGAAGTTCCTGGAGAACATTACGCTAATATTCTTAAGGATAACCCAGTCAGGTAACTGAGAATAATATCCGAACCAGTTCCGCAGAGGAAGCTGGGGGTGGACGATTTATGTAACGGGAAGTTCCCAAAACCACAGCAATGTAATAAATAAGAACTCCCATTCAAATTCCCACCGTGTCTGTGTACTCAACACTCTCTTTGTTAGAGTCTGGACATAAAACCCGCCATTGGTCAAACCTTCTTACAGTTAGGACCACAGTCAAAATCCCCTCTCGATTCCTCCAATGAACGAGAGGTCCACTTTCAAATCGAGCGATCAAACCTTCCTACAGTTAGGATCACCAAATTCTATCAAATTCAAACTTCCGCTATGTTCGTGCACTCAAAACTTTCATAGTTAGAGTCCGGATATAATCTGGTCAAACCTTCATACAGTTAGGACCACAACCAAAATCCCCTCTCGATTCCCCCAATGAACGAAAGGTTCACAAATCGAGCGATCAAACCTTCCTATAGTTAGGCTTGTCTCAAACCCCACTGTGATTTGTATGAGTCAACACTCTCGTTGTGATTTGTACTCCTACTCTCACTGTCTACTTGGTCAAACCTATAAAAGTTAGGGCCAAAGCCAGAATCCCCTCTCGATTCCTTCCATGAACGAGAGGTCCACTTTCAAATCGAGTGATCAAACCTTCCTACAGTTAGGGTCATCTCAAACTCCCGTTTGGTCAAACCTTCCTACAGTTAGGACCAAAAGCACAATTCACTCTCGATAAACGAAAAATTTATCTTTAGTTCGGTAATCAAACCTTCCGACAGTTAGGGTTATCCGAATCTTTTCGATTCTCGGAGTGGAGATCCCACTCCTAGTTTCACCTTTTCGGATTCTGGGGGTGGAGATCCCACCTCGAGTCTCCTTTCTAACTGGAGATAGAATATAAAATTCTTCCTCTTCAGTTTTGGGAGATAGAATATAAAATTCTTCCTCTCCCATTTTGGGTTCGTCTTTGCCCCAAGAAAAGATACCACTTTTTCAACTCCTAAAATCCGTACCTCACAGGTACGGAGAATTTTATCCCGAATCCTAAGTAGACCAGAATCTAGTCTGGGGTATTTTATCCCGAAGCCTAAGTAGGGATAGGTCAACGCCTAACACGCGTTGCCGGTTAGTTTTTGACCGTAAAAAGGACAAAAGACCACATATTCAACATTATGGCAGGTTGTTATTAATAACACCATAATCCGTGCCTCATACGCACGGGGAATTTCATCCCGAAGCCTAAGGAGCGATGAGTCAGCGCCTAATACGCGTTGCAGGTTAGTCTTTGACCGTAAAAAGGACAAAAGACCACATATTCAACATTGTGGCAGGTTGTTATTAATAACACCATAATCCATGCCTCACACGCACGGGGAATTTTATCTCGAAGCCTAAGCAGGGATAAATCAACGCCTAACACACGTTGCCGGTTTAGTCTTTTACCGATTGAAGAAGACACCAGAATCCGAGTCTGGGGATTTTTATCCTGAATCCTAAGTAAGGATAAGTCAGTGCCTAACACGCGTTGCCGGGTAGTCTATTCCCGTGAGAAAGACGAAGTCTATGTATTCAATGTCGTAGCACTAAAAGAGTTAACTCTTTTAGCACAACGTTATGTGCAGAACGGATCTAAACAATCTGCATGCTAGCCCGACTCAAACGGTAGTCGGTAAAGGCTCATCAAACCCGTTGATGGCTGAGAATTTGCCAAAAATTCTATAAGTACGAGTCATCGATGCATCAGCTCTGTTAGTTGGTCTCGTGACTCGATTATCCAACAACATTAAAATAAGATCCACAAATGCAGATGAATCAGCTTTAACAGTTGGTCCTGCAGCCCCGACATTTGAGACCGCTATGCTCCAATACCTTAAGAGCTTAAACTGTGTATACTCCAGCAAACGTACGAGTATAAACTGTGTTAATGACGATTCAAAACCCTAGGGTCAATGCCGGTCAATGCGTAACCCTAGGTCAACGCCAATCAACACGTTACGACCAAAAGTCAACGTTCGACGATTCAAAACCCTAGGGTCAACGCCGGTCAACGCGTAACCCTAGGTCAACGCCAGTCAACGCGTTGCGACCAAAAGTCAACGTTTGACGATTCAAAACCCTAGGGTCGACGCTGATCAACGCGTAACCCTAGGTCAACGCCAGTCAACGCGTTGCGACCAAAGTCAACGTTCGAGGATTCGAAATCCACACGAGTCAACGTTCGACGATTCGAAACCCTAGGGTCGACGCTGATCAACGCGTAACCTTAGGTCAATGCCAGTCAACGCGTTGTGACAAGAAGTCAACATACGGTGATCTGAAACCCTAAGTCATCACAAGGTGACAGAGACAGTCAGTTCAATGACACGAACCAAACTCAACTCACTGGTGGTAGACTCGAGACTCCGACGACGGCCAGGCGATAAACACAGCGCCGGAAGAATTTCGGTTATTCGTCAAAGCATCGAATAGACCGAAAATCGAAGGAGCCAAGAGTTGAAACTAATTACAGGTCCTTTACGCCGACTGAAGGCTGGACCAATCACATCCAAAGTATTCCAGCCTCTTCTATAAAAGAAACGAGTCCGGAACGCTTTGGAGGGGGTATCTGTAGGCATCGAAAATTGCCCATAGGTCTCCACGAACAGTTCAGTGTTAAAGAACGACGATGAATGTCACTATCTGATCCATAGGAGTTCGATTGATGTCGATGAACGATTGAAGCAAATCGACAAACTACGAAGGCACGGGCTAATTGGGAACCCTGCGGTGTTTACAAAAGGAACAACGCCCTCCATATTTCGTTCATCCTATAGATAATCCAACCATCAGAACGGGTAGAACTCTTCGTCAGGCTTCCAACGCACTTGGAATCACTCAAATCCGAGTTCGGACGAAGAATTTACAGCGGAAACAATCAAACATACGCAACGGAGCGTCTCAGGCTGAACTGGGACACCCGGGGTGTCTCGGGAAAGTCGAAACACCCCAGGGGTGTCTAGGCAAAGCCGAGACACCCCTGTCTCAGGCTGAACTGGGACACCCGGGGTGTCTCGGGAAAGTCGAAACACCCCAGGGGTGTCTAGGCAAAGCCAAGACACCCCAGACACCCCAAGGGTGTCTGAGGAGAGGTCTTCATCAGATTCTTCATCACCCGTGTCCGTTCCTTAGTATTACCCTTCGTCGGTAATCCTAAGAAGAGCAAATATCTCGCTTTATCCGAGATAGGCGCTCCAAGTTTCTAGATCTCCTCGCGGATCGACGAAGCTCTGCCCGATTTTTCTGGATCAGATCTGATTGCCAGGTAGTCCACGGATATCGACGTCCCCGTCACAGGCCAAAGACCCACGCAAGCAAGAGACGATAAACGGATCTTGTGTTTATTTTCAAGAAAGTTGTAATTTTTATTTTCGTTATTTAAATTCATTTGTAAACGTTTGAAGTTCTAATGAAATCAATGATGAAGGCAACTTTCGACGAAAACAGAAGGTTACACATTGGTTGTTAATGTTACGCATTTGTTGTTGAGGATAAGCATTGGTTGTGAAGGTTACACATTTGTTATGAAGGTTACGAGTTGGTTGTTAAGCTTACGGGTTTGTTGTTAAGGATAAGCGTTAGTTGTGAAGGTTACGCTTTCGTTGTGAATGTTACGTTTTGGTTGTGAAGTCTTTGAATTCTAAAAATATTTTTTATAATATTCGTTTTTTTATTTTTTTTAGCTCTTCAATTGCCTAATATTGTTGTTTATGAGAATTCACGTATTACGCGTTAGTTGTTAAGATTACGGGTTCGTAACTTAACAGTCAACACGTAATCTTAACAACCAACCCGTAACCTTAACAACCAAACCGTAACATTAACAATCAAATCGTAACCTTAACAACTAACCTGTAACCTTAACAACCAACACGTAACATTAACAATCGTAACCATAACATATCGAGCGCCTTCATCCCGGACACGGTGTCGATCATCCCAACGCTCCTCAGCCTCTTAACCCCAGTGCCCCCAAAAGGACCATCATGCCCACAAGAGCTCACCACGATCTTGGCCTCCATCATGTTTGGATCCATGCACGACTGGGTGTCGTGGTTCATCGACACCAACGCCCAGTTCGTCACGACCACTCCCCCCCGACCCTCCCATTCTTAATTATCAAATACTTCGCCGCCACCACGTTGAGCAACTTCACGTTAGGCCGCATCAGCAACTTGCTCATGATGGTGGAGGTGAAGAGGGCGACGTGCTTGATGACGACGTAATCCTCCTGCTCGTCGTAGAGGACCTCGAGCTCGTCGAGGAAGAGGTGGGCGGGCTAGCGGATGACCATGGCGGAGAAGAGCTGGTCGTCGAGCCAGGCGCCACCGCTGAGGGAGACGGACTGCTCGATGATTGCGACGTTGATGTCGGGGTTCTTGGAGAGCTCGTAGGTGCAGGAGAGGCCGTCGGTGTAGGCGTAGGTGATCATGTCGGACATGTAGCAGTGGGTCATCTCGCGGGAGACGATGGATTCTTTGATGGGGCGGAAGCGGAGGGAGGAGAGGTCGTAAGAGGCGGAGATTTGGGGGGCGGAGGATGACGATGATGGGGAGGAGAAAGATTGGGTTTTGAAGGCGGAGGAGAGCTTGAGGCCATGGAAGGAGGAGGAGAGGAGGTTGCGGTCGCTGAGTTTGGAGAGGAAGGAGGAGGTGGCCATGGAGGGTATTATGGTCTTCACGAATTTAAATCTCTTGGGTTTTGTGTTTTGGGGCTCAGAGAACACAAAGTTTACTTTTGGAGGCAAAGCACCCGTTGAAAAAGTATTGGGAGAGGGAAACACGTTTTTTTTTTCGTTTTGGGGGCTGAAAGCATTTTTCCCTTAAAGCCACATCTGCTAATACGCATAGATGACCGTCCACCACTCTTGCAAGATATCCCTGTTTCCAGACTTCCATCTTCAACAACAACTTTTAGAGGCCTGGGCCTGCAAACAAAAAAGGAAGTTAGAATTTACAGCATGGAAGATGAAAGCCTCATGCCTATCATAGACCAACCCGAACTAGAATTCTCTGTCATTCTTTAAAACTCTTATATCACTCACCTCCATTGGTCAGTAGCCACAAGCTGAAGTGAGGAGGGAAATGGCAGTTCAGCAATCTCTTGAACTCGAAGAAGCTTCATGCCAAGACGATGGACGTCTAAGGACCGGTAAGCTTAAACCTGGCTTTCTTCTTTGCCTATAGTTTTCTATGTCAAACTAAATTCCTTGAATTGATGACCAGGTACTCAATGGACTTGTGTTGCGCACATAATCACTGCCGTCATCGGATCTGGCGTGCTCTCTCTGGCGTGGAGTATGGCGCAGCTTGGCTGGATTGCTGGGCCTATTTCTATGCTTTGCTTCGCAGTTGTCACCTATGTCTCAGCCTTCCTTCTATCAGACTGCTACAGGTCTCCTCATCCGGTGACCGGAACAAGAAACTACTCTTATATGGATGCTGTCAGAGTTAACTTAGGTAGTTTACTCTCTTATATTGGACGATATACACGAGTCTGTCCTCAATTAACCCTTTACTTTATCATTTGATCTGTTTTAGAATAGTACCTCTAACTTAGCTTTTGTGGTGGCTCAGGTGAAAAGAGAACATGGGTATGTGGCTTTCTTCAGTATCTAAGCATGTATGGGACTGGTGTTGCGTATACTATCACCACTGCAATTAGTATGAGGTACTTACGTTTTATGAGTATTATTGGTACTTTTAGTCAGTAAAAGAACTAGAACAGCCTTAGCATTCATGATTCTTTTGAGTGACAGGGCAATTCAGAAATCCGACTGCTACCATGAAGAAGGGCATGATGCCCAGTGCTCGTATGCAACTACTTTGTTCATGCTGTTGTTTGGAGCTGTGCAAATAGTGTTGTCTCAGATACCTGATTTCCACAACATGGAGTGGCTTTCCGTTGTAGCGGCGGTCATGTCCTTTTGCTACTCTCTCATTGGATTTGCTCTTGGCATTGCCAAAGTGATAGGTAATGGTACTTTGCTAAGTAAGGCGGTTTATGAACTTTCTTTTAGTGCAAGTGATGAGAGAAAAGACTAGATATTTGTTTTGGTGGTACTTTCTTTCCCCCTCTTTTAATTTATGTTGCCCCTCCTTTATGTTGTTAAACTACATGTCTTAACATGTTAATGGCAATCTTTAAGATCTTGGTGAAAAATAGAAGATAAAGATAGTGGAGTTAGTACATAGCAATATTGATGAAAGCGGAATAAAGGAGAAGCATTGGAACAAGCTTCGATGAAGAAACCTATGGCAACAAGGTCATGTGAACTCTTTGTTGGTAGTTATATGCATCTTAGCATGTGATGTGCCAGATTTTATTGATGACCTCGAAGTGAACTATCAGAACTCATATTCCTTCATACTAATGCAAAATCAACGAAGACCTCAATTTACATCTCAAATCTTGATTATATCAGCAAAAAATGGTTTATGAAGACCATGTAAACTATGATATATACGCAGAAGAGATTATGCTCCTTGAAATTTTTAGATTCTGAATTACACTGTTATTTCAGCGAATGGAACGATAAAAGGAGGACTGGGAGGTGTTCCTGGTGGGTCAAAATCTCAGAAAGTGTGGCTGGTTTCTCAAGGATTGGGAGACATAGCATTTGCCTATCCATACTCATTAATTCTACTAGAGATACAGGTAATAGTTCAATCGATAGAGATCATCCATTGATAGATAATTCATAATCAAATCCTCACCATTTTCTCCGAGTGAAGGACACCCTGAAATCACCACCAGCTGAGAACAAGACTATGAAGAAAGCGTCAATGATCTCCATTTTTATGACCACATTCTTCTACCTCTGCTGTGGCTGCTTTGGCTATGCTGCATTTGGTGATAACACACCTGGGAACATTCTTACTGGATTTGGTTTCTACGAACCTTACTGGCTTGTTGATTTCGCCAATGCTTGCATTGTTCTTCACATAGTGGGAGGATATCAGGTAAACTTAACATCAATGACAATTCAGTAAATATCACAAATAGTGAACTTTAAGGGGAGTTTGCACAAACCTCCTGAACTTGATAAATCATAGTAAACCTTCCAGAACATGTTTCACTCAAGTACAATTACTGATGACAGTTACTTTTATAATACTTTTTCCGGGTAAGGGAGTTTAGTTTTTTTTTTAAGCCTGGTAATGTGGTTTATGGGGGATTAGAATAAGTTTGAAAATTCTGGGAGGTTTTCAATGATTTATAAAGTTCAGGAAGTTTTGTGCTCAGGGTGTTCGTATGAAACCTGTGAACATATCCCGTTAAAATTTCTAACTCTCCTCCTCTTTTATCAGATGTACAGCCAGCCAGTATTCGCGTTTGTGGACAGATCCTTTGCAGAAAAGTTCCCCAACACCCGCTTCGTGAACGATTTCTACACTGTTCAAATCCCTTGCTTGCCATCATGCAGATTGAATCTCTTCAGGTTGAGTTTTAGAACGTTGTATGTGGTATCGACAACGGGGATAGCGATGCTCTTCCCCTATTTTAATCAGGTGCTGGGAGTTCTTGGCGCAATGAACTTCTGGCCTCTGGCTATTTATTTCCCTGTGGAGATGTATTTTGTGCAGAGGAAGATCGGCGCATGGACCAGGAAATGGATCGTGCTTCGGGGTTTTAGTTTCGGATGCTTGCTTGTGAGCGTGTTCGCTTTGATCGGATCACTTGAAGGACTTTTCACTCAGAAGTTGAGCTAATGCCTAGTGTCATGTTTTTGGTGGGCATATTTGAGAAGAGCAGATGAGCTCTTAAAATTGTGTGTAAAGTCTGAATAAAATTTTATGGGCTAAATATCCATATTGGTATTTTAATTCCACCACATTTACCAAGAAGTTATTTTAATTAGGCAAACCTATTTTAAGGCATTTTAATTGATTCAACTTACCAACAAGACCATTTTTCTCGTCGGCGACCAGTTTTCCGGCGGGAGCTCGTCACGTGCGTGGCACGTGATGATTTAAACTGTTTTTTAGCTGCTGATGTGGCACGGATTTTCTGACGTGGCAGTGTTTAAAGGCGGGAATTAACCCTCTAAAAATCCCAATTCACCCAAAATAAGACAGATCTGTACCACATCAGCAGCTAAAAACAATTTAAGTCATCACGTGCCATGCACGTGACGAGCTCTCGCCGGAAAACTGGTCGCCGACGAGAAAAATGATCTTGTTAGTAAGTTGAATCAATTAAAATGCCTTAAAGCAGATTTGCCTAATTAAAATATCTTTTTGGTAAATGAGGTGGAATTAAAATACCAATATGGGTATTTAGCCAAATTTTATGATTTGCAAAGTTTTCAGACCTTTCTTTGGTGAGAGGGGCTACTTTAAATCACCCTGCACGTCATGCTTTTACGGCCGTCACCGTTTAACTAAGAAGTTTTAGAAGGCCATACAAAGAGGAGAAAGCTAAAGCCCAAGAAAGAAAGCATTGTCTCGGTCCTATTAGAGCCCAGAATCTATTGATCAACACGAGTTGTAGACTCGTGGTTGACTAACAAAATAAGTACGGGTATTTGTACATATACCCCTCCCCTTAAGTCATGTGTATCATGCAAAACTACCTCTCGAATCTTAGTATTCGTGAACTTACCTTTCAAATCATCAATTTTTTTTTTGGGGAGGGGGGGGGGGGGA
>NC_033798.1:91340340-91368954 GCF_001876935.1 Asparagus officinalis
AATATTAACAAAGTATTTACTTTATCGGATACGACGGGTAAATTTTTGACTATTTTGTGGATAATTAAATCTGCAAACATATCATAATTGATGGTTTATTGAACTCGAGGATAATTTTTTCTAAGTTAATAATCTGGAGGGGGTAATTTTGCCGGAGGCGGCAAGGAGCTTAAAGGGCTACGACTGTGGGTTCATCGGATCTAACAAGGGACCGGTGTAAGACGGTAAAGAGGTCTGCCGAAAGGCGATAAAAGCCTTGCGGTATTTGATCACGGGTTCGTCAAAGCTGATGAGAAGTGGGCCAAATATGACGAGGGATTTAACATAGCCCAAGAGGGATTGGTCAAAGCCCACAAGAGGCTCGGTAGGAGGGGGGTTTACTGGAGCTGCAGTGGGATTGGTTGAAGTTGACAAGAGGCTTAGGGACTGTTTGGTTGTATGTTTTTACCATGTAAAAGGTTGGAAAGTGTAAAACAGTGGGTCCCAGTGTCAGCTTTCATCACTTTTAATTGTTTATTTGTAGTTGTTAAAATAGTGTAAAGTGATTTCATATGCTGATGTGGCTTGTAAAGTGTTTTCATAAAAAAAAGACATGATTTTAGGAGAAAGCTGACATTGAAGTCACGAAAAAATAATAAAAAATAATTCCAACCAATATGATCATTTGAGTAGGGACCACTTTTTACACTTTCCAAACAAACAATTAAAGTTACATTTACAAACCAAACAAGCAATTTATGATCCCAATGAAATAAAAAACAAACAAAGAAAAGTATAAAAAAGTGAAATTGATAAGGTGGATAACAACTTTCCAAGTTATGTCATAAATACATAAATTTACCAACAACAACCAAACAACCCCTTACTGGAGCTGAAAAGGGGTTGGTCAACTTAAGTGGTAGCACGTGTCTTGTTTAATTATTATCTCTTTAATGAAACCCTAGGAGCTCAGACCTCGTGTACAGTTTTATCTCTAAGAAATTGAAAACATTAATCAACAATGAAAACATACCTCTGTCTAGTTTAGGTAATTTGAGTTGAAACCTATTGACTATTCTCAGCGTGAATGATTCATTAAGTTCTGAGGTTCTCTCCGTAAGTATTTTTTTTCCTCTCTCTGGAAATTCTATTTCTAGCTAGGTAAAAATGTGTAATGATTGCAGTCTACCGAATATTTACATCCTCACTACCGCACTTATTGAAAAGGATAATTAGCACCCACTGCTGTCATTAGACCCTTAGGCCCCGTTTGGCAAAGTGTTAAGAAAGAGGGGTTAAAAAGAATGATTAATGTACTTAGCCCATTTGATAATCTGAAGAACTAAATTATTAACCTGTTAAATAAGTTTTATTTTAGCCCTTATGATCAGTTTTAGTGTTTGGGAATAACAATGATTTTGACTATTTTCTTTATAATTAGAAGGGTTAACTCTTATTCCATCTAAATAGGAGTATTAATAAACCTCTCATTTTGAGGGGTTAACTCATTTTAACCCCTCTAGGGGGGTTAACTTAACCCTTCTCTATTTTTTATATTTGGCAAATTATGGAGGGTTAACTCACTTTAACCCTTATATAGATTTGTTGTGTTTGACAGGTTAAGAAGGGCTTAAGTCTCCTTAACCCCTCACTTAACCCTTTGCCAAACGGTACCTTAGGTCCCATTTGACAAAGGATTAAGAAAGAGGGGTTAAAAATAAGGATTAATGTACTTAGTCTATTTGCTATAATCTGAAGGACTAAATTATTAACACGTTAAATAAGTTTTATTTTAGTCATTGTGACCAGTTTTAATGTTTGGGAATAACAATAATTTTGACTATTTTCTTTATAATTAGAATGGTTAACTCTTAATCCTTCTAAATAGGAGTATTAGTAAACCCCTCATTTTGAGGGGTTAACTCATTTTAATCCATCTGGAGGGGTTAGCTTAACCCTTCTATATTTTTTATGTTTGCCAAATTATGAAGGGTTAACTCATTTTAAACAATTGCATAGATTTTTTGTGTTTGACAGGTTAAGAAAGGGTTAAGTCTCCTTAACCCTTCACTTAAACATTTGCCAAACGATACCTTAAGCAACAAACATAGAATACTGTGGAGCGTTTGACAACCGTGGCGTTTTTACCGTTTCTATTTTTGTTTTCAACAAAAACAATAAAACGTGTTTGGCAACCGTGGCGTTTTTTTGACTTGATCATTTACAAAATCCAAAAAATAAACACTTTTTTCAAAACACCAAAAATGTGTTTTGAGATTCTGTTTTATCTAGCCGCGCGCCCGCGCCACCGGTCTGTCGCCGCGCCAGCCGCGCCCATCCGCTATTGTTCGGCCACCGCCAGCCCGCCCGTCGCTCCGGCTGCCTCGGGCCGGGCTTAACTTGTCGTGAACCGCCGCCGTCTCGGCACCGCCCTGGCCACCGCACCCCGACCTCCGTCGCCTGCGGCCGCCGCGGTCCGCGTCTGTCGCCGCCGCTCGCCTCCCGCTGCGCACGACCCACTGGCCACCGGCAGTCGCCACCGTCTGTCGGCTGTCGGCGTCGACGCCCGTCGCTGGCGCCCTCCGCCTGTCGGCACGCCCGCGTCGCTTGCGCCGTCGTCGCTTGCCGCCTCGATCCCGTCGCCGGCCGCCGGTCACCCCCCCCCAACCCCCCCCCCCCCCCCCCCCCCCCCCCACCCCCCCCCCCCGCCCCCCCCCCTGCCCGTCCGCCGCCGCCGCCGCCGCTTTATAAATAATAACTATAAATGGTGTTTTCGAAACATGTTTGAAAAAAATACCATGGCATGGTGTTTTTCTAAAAAACACAACAAAAACAAACACCTCGATTACCAAACACACCGAAGGTTGGGGCCCACTCTCCCATGAAATAAAATGAAGGGCTGTTGGGCTAGATTCCTATTCGCTCTTCGTCATAACAAACCCATCAACGGCCACTAACGGCCTCGTGCACGCGATAACCGTCAAACTGCTAGTAGGCCCAATCAACGGTTGCGATTCACCACGCTCCTCGAGGCCCCCGCGCTCTCCTCACTCCATAAATACGACTGCTTGCTAACACTGATCTCCTCCATCAATCAAAGGAGGGGGAAAAAACCCAAAATTCAAAGAATCTCCATTAAGAAAGTAGAGCTCAGCCATGGAAGAAGGAGGCCAAGATGGAGTGGGTCCACAGATCGAGAATCCTAGAGAAGCAGCATGCAATGTTGAAGGCAGGACTCCGACCAGTGAAGAGCGAGAAGAAAGAGGCCAAGATGAAACCCAATCATTGCTCAATTCTCAGTCAAATAAGAAGAGCACCAAAATTGGTGAGCACTCATTTCTACTGTTTTTTTTTTAATTTTTCGCAGTTAGCACTCGCATTTTCGGTCCACTTATTGTATTCGCAATCTTTTAGAGCTTAAGATCAAGAAGAATGTTGGGACAAACCTGGGGGCCAATAGAGCAGCATCACAGCAATAGTAGTGAAAATAGAGATAAAAGATGGACACACAGATTTACGTGGTTCATCACAAAATTGCATACGTCCACGAGTAAGGATAGAAGAATCCAGTATGAGGAGAAAACTCTGGAATTATAATATCTCTTTCAAGAAGATACTCTCTCTAATTTTTTTTCCTCTCACTCTTCTATTTGAGGAGTTGTTTCTGGGATGAGTTTTTCCTTAAGGATTTAGAGCCTATTTATAGTGTTTTTCCTTAAGGATTTATGATGATGGGGCCCACTCTCTCATTTCTCAAACTTTGTGGCTGCCCAAGCTTTCAGTGCTTGGATTGTTAGGCGACTGACAATCTCCCACTTGAATATTTGATTGAGTATCAATCATATCTTCACATCATTCTTTCTATCTTTCCATTTTCATGTTTCTTTACGTCTCCGTCAGATCGCAAGAGGATCAACACCAAATAAATTTGTTAGTACTGACTAATTTTGTCAAAAAATCTGCTAGGTTGTCTTCGGTGTAAATTTTCTGCATATCCACTATTCATTCTTCCACTTTCTCATGAACGAAGTGGTACTAAACTCTATTGTGTTTGGTCTTTGAATGAAAGGATGTATTTCTTGCCAAATGCAAAGCACTCTAACTGTCACAAAATAAAGATATTTTATTTTGTTCATAGCCGAGTTCCTCCAGCACCATCTTCAACCACATCGCTTTTTTACTAGCTTGTGTAGCTGTTACATATTCTGATCAGTTGTTGAACTAGCTACAACTGACTGTAGTTTTGAAACCCAGCTTACAGCTCCGTCAGCAAGTGCAAACACATAGTCTGTGGTGGATTTGCTATTATCACGATCATCTGCATAATCAGAATCAACATATCAACTGACAATAAAATCAGATCCCCCATAACATAATACAACATTTGAGGTTCCTTGAATGTATCTTAGAACCCTCTTTATAGTATTCCAATGCTCTTTACCAGGATTCGCCATGTATCGACTAATTACTCCCACCGCTTGTGCAATGCTTGGTCTTGTACAAATCATAGCGAACATTAAGCTTCCCACTGCTGATGCATACGATACTCAAGACATCTTCATCCTCTCTTCTTCACTGCTAGGACTCATACTGGAGGATAACTTGAAATTAACAGGAAGTGGAGTAGAAATTGACTTACAATCTTGCATGTTAAAGCGCACAAGATTTTCTTCAAATAGTTCTTCTGAGAAAGCCAAATCTTCCTATTAACTCTGTCTCGATAAATTTGCATCCCTAGAATCCTGTTTGCAGATCCTAAATCCTTCATGTTAAATTCCTTAGCCAACCGAGCCTTTAATTCTTTGATACGATCTTTGTTGGGGCCTGCAATCAACATGTCGTCAATATACAACAATAAGATAACAAAATTATTTTCACCAAACCTCTTGAAATATGCACAAGAGTCTGAATTAAGTCTGTTGTATCTAAGGCTCATGATGAATGAATTAAATCTCTTGTACTAACACCTCGGCGCCTGCTTTAGACCGTACAGAGATTTTTTCAATCTGCAAACCAAGTTTTCTCTTTTTTTTTCTTCAAAACATTATGGATTGAGCATGTAAATTTCTTCTTCAAGATCTTCAAGAAGAAATGCTGTTTTCACATCTAGCTGCTGTAGATGTAAGTCAAATATAGAGCTCATGGTCAGGACTATTCGGACTGTTGTAAGTCGAACTATAGGAGAAAATATTTTATTAAAATCAATACCTTCTTTCTGAGTATATCTTTTTACTACCAATCTAGCACGATATCACTCCACTTGATCATCTCCATTTCGCTTGATCTTGTAGACCCATTTGTTTCCTAATGGTCTTTCTTCCTTGGGGTAGTGACACAAGTTCCCAAGTCTTGTTCTTATGAAGGTAACATATTTTATTACTAAAATTCTTATTAAAGGCCACTAAATATAAAATTCACCTTATATTTGTCTCAAATTTATAGAGGAAATATGCATGTCATCATAAATTACGTTAATAATATATATCAACTTAAAGATACAACTTACTAAATAAACAATAGAATAGTAAGTAAACTAAGCAAACGTCCATATAACATCGTAAAAAATTTTATATTTTAAAGCTAATATGCAGGACTCTTTCAGAGTAAACTGCCAAGATAAAAACATATCCATTAAGGCTCTTTATAAATGCAATAGAAATTTAAATTACTAATATATACAACCATTATAACATTCGAAAGAGATATGATTTTAGAAAACCTACTCTAAAATTCATACAATTAAACCTAAGAATAATTTACGAATATACAGACACACTATCGCACCTTTAAGACAACGATAACTACCATTTATAATACAATTAAACAGTGGTTCTATATTTGCAAAGGCTGCAACAAGAAAGTGGATAAAGATGTTAATAATAAGTGTCTAAATGATAAATATTGCAGAATCGTTGATGTTGTAGTACCAAGGTTAAGTGATATCCATTCTTCATGAAATAAATATATTAAAATTAAATATTAATATTATAATCTAAAGCAAATTGAAAATAAAAAATGTAATATATTTAGTTCAGATCCTCATATAAAATGACATAGACAGAGCAAATGTAACATTATGATACAGTAGAAATTCTTATTGGATGCACAACAGAAGAATTCATTGCAGAGAAAAATAAGTAGCTCCTAACCTTATTTAAGTAATAAATTAAAAGCACAAAAAATTCATATATATGAAATGAACATTTATTCTTATTGAAATAGGAAAAAAAATCAAAGTCCATGTTGTCAGAATTTTGTGTTGAACATAATAAATATATTCAACTTCTTTGTGAATTTAGACGAGAAGATAATAGATGAATGAGCCCAAGAAAAGATAACATGTTCCAGCCTCATATCACAGTCGATGTAAACTATGAAGACACTACTCTAGAATTACCCAGGAAAAAGATAAAGATGAAGAAGGATTGATCTAGACTCAATAAAAAATAAAATAAAAGCAATAAAAGATAATTTTTTGTGAATTGTTATAGAATAGTTAAAAAAAATTTAGTAAAATTAGGAATCTTTAGAAGAGATTTTCATAAACTATTTTTAGTGTTGTGGACGCTTTTATCATATAAAAGTGTACTAGAGTTAACATTAATCTTTAGTTTATGATTTTTTCATTAACTATTTTCTATCATTTTAACCCACTTTAAATCAATCATTATTCATCTTCTTTTTATAATGTATTTTTTTCAAGTGTTTTCACTTTCATAACACTATACTTCCTCAGGTCAAGCTCGGTTCCATGTCGATCCAAATGAAATAAAAATTTAAATTAGCTTTAGATTATATTTATCTCCTAACAATTCAACTATATATCAACATAAAAAATTTAAACTGGGTGTAGCCTATTCAAACAAACATCAAATAAATAAATAACCAAAGTGTAATTAAGGAATAAATTTTAGGAAGAAAATAAACTAAAAATACTTAAATTAAAGTGAGCAAAAATTATCAAACTGTAATCGATGAACAAAATTTAGTAAGAAAATAAATCAAAAATACCTAATCACAGTATTTAACCACGTGCATTGCACGTGCATAAAATCTTATATATATACAAAATTTTCTTATCAAGACATATCTTATCCATACCCATATATATGATTTGATTAATGGATACAGACATGATAAGTAACTAGTCCGGGTCCTATCCAAACCATATGCGCCCTCAGTAGGGAGTTTATCCACGACTAAGGGGCTGTTTGGTTCATTTTCAAAAAATTATGGAAATGGATTCCCACACAAGAAACCTATTATGTAAAAATTTTAGGATATCAAAGGAATCCAAAACTTTTGTTTGATATGGAAGGATAAAATAAATAATAGGAAATGATATCCAAAACTGCAGTTTGTTTCACCCTAAAAAAATCGGAAAAGCACCATGAGAGAAAGCATTTCCTGAGCTCTTTGATGTTTGATTCAAAGCCATAGAATAGGATTTCAACCCCAAAAACTGTGTACACATATCTGTGGTATGCTTACCCCTCTTTTTGCATTGCAACGGTAACAACAGCTAGGAAACAGTGCCATTTTCCACTATAAATGCAACTGGGAGTGGCCAACGGAGAGGCATGAACTTTCAGCCCCTGTTTGGCTTTCAAAAAAAAATTTCTTTGCAGGCAACAGAGGAAATTTGCAGTGGTGCTGAAGATGGAGGTGCAATATGACAACAAACAAGCAAATGAACTGTATGAAGTGAAGTGCAAATGCAAGCTTCCGACCCCTTTGAAATTATGTGCAAATGGAAAAAATAAAGGGAGATATTATTGGGGTTGTGCAAAATTCCCAAATAAAGAGTGCAACTTCTTTCAATGGGCTCAGAAAGACGTTTTTTACAGAAATAAACTAGCACAAAGTGAAGATGCAGCTGAAGATAAAAGGTCAAAGAAAATCAGAAAATTGAAGACAGCTAAAATCAGCAGAGCATCAAGTCATCATTTGGAAAATGAGTGTGTTGTTTGTAGTTATAGTTTGTGTACTCCTCTTCATTTTCAGAAGTATGCCATGTAGTTGCAAAATGTATCCAGAACTGAAAGAAAAATTTCCAAGATTGTAATGTGAAATGAGTACGAGGCTCATATTGAAGTCATATTATCTGTATAAAATGCCTCGCCTAAATATTGTAATTGTTCTATAGATTGCATACACACATAATGGTTGACTCATCTAAACATCGCATGAGCAATGTAGATTGCATTCTCATCATGGATTGCATGATCCAAATAAGCAAATCACAATGTAGGCTGCATACACAAAAAATGACCAATCATCATTGCCTAATGCCGAAAACCCACATGACTTATCAATATTGATGCAGCAAGGCAAAATCCAATTTTTTGCTCAAATGATAACCCCAAGTAAAGAAAGATAGCCATACCAATGCACCACCGAGTACAGATTGCTATCTTTATAACGTATTTCAGGTCACAACTTGTGTCCAACCTGAATCACATGCACACAAACACAATAATAAGTGAGGCAAACACTGACCACAAATTTCAACTGAGCATACAGCATACAGAGCCATACCAAAAATTCAAAATAACATGATATGGTCAAATTATCAGGAAAAACAAAAAAGAGTTGAAAGTCAGGGAAAGGCACAGATGAAATACAAGCAAATAAGATTTTAGGATCACCTCATAAAGATTCATCCAAGTGGACTTGAGGAAATGGCATTACCTAAAACATCCTCAGAGGCATGTATATGTGTAAAACAGCTCTGAAGCATGGACACAACAATAGATCTCAATGACAAGCAATAGAACATAATCACATAGCATGAATACAGCAAACCAGATTCAGAATACTACACCTAAGATGTTCATAACATGTCCCTGAGGTTATGTTTACAAAAGTACATAGTCACTGATTGGTGACTAATTAAAAGCATTGTTATCTTGTAGCACTCTATAATCAGTGCTGAAATCAAAAACTTAGGTTAGTCCCATGCTAGTGCAAAAGATGGAAGGAAAACAGGTTCACACTTAGGTCAGTCCTCTTTGTCAAAGCCATTTTCCCTGATAATCTTTTCTATGAAAAGTTTCTGAGCATATTTTGATTTGATTATGAACCTCCTAGATTCTGATTCATTGTCATACAAAAAATCCAGAACCTTATCAAGTATTGTCTTAGAGAAATTAGGCGCATGTGCTAATAAAACCTTGCCCATGCTCTCACTCCAATGTAAAATATGTTGCTTCTGGATTGAGTAAGACATGGACTCGATGAGATCACGCATTAGTGAATCGCCACTCTTCTTTTTTGATTGAGTTTTCACATTGGAAGTGGAGGTTACTCCACTAGAGGACTTCACATTTTGTGCCTGGGTGTATGTTTGTTCACCACTTGGTATCGCAGGCTCAAAATGTGAGGTGTGGCCCTCATCATTATCATTTTCATCGAGATTTACAAACTGTTCAAAAAATTCTGGAGGCCGACTAGAACCTAGTTTCTTACACATATCTTTGCTGAAATTCCCCCTTGCTTGGTCATCACCGACAATGACACACAAATCATTATAGTGAGTGAGAGGCGTGTTCAAGTAGTCCTTCAATTTTGCAGAACTATACTTATTGTCCTGTATAGAAAAGTAAGGTAAGTTAAGAAGGCAAGCAAGATACAGTTAAAGATGGCAAGTTTAAAAAGCAAGGCTCATATGCAAAATATCATGATACCTTCGTCCACATATCAAATGACTCTGGATCCATGATGACGATTTTTGTCGTCGGATCATATCCGGCACCACTCATGTTCATTACAGTACGCATATCAAAGAACTTAGACTTCAAGCTCTTCATATGGTTCATCACATTTTTTTTAGTAAATTCAGTTCCATATTGCTTGTTGACTTCATCAGCAGCTACCTTGTATGCATGCATCTTAAAGTTCTTATCAACCTTTAGACCATCTCTTGCCAACTGAGCAAGAAGAGGGATAAGAACATCATCATGCCTTGCATTCCAATACATGTTAGGAACGCCCCTAGTGTTTTGAGCCTTGTCTACAATTCTTGATTTTGCTTTTTTTTTTGACACATCCTTTTTTTTCAAAGGTGATATTGAGGCTTTTTTTTTCAAAGGTGATATTGCCTCGACATCAACTTCAATAGACCGCTTCTGTGAAGGGATCTCTGTAGAGTGGGTACCACTGTGATGTGGACTAGGGGTTGCATGCATAATTAGGTGGCTATTAAGCATATTCATAAATGACATGGGGGGTTGAGTCATACATGGGAAATTATTGTCATAATGGGAGTAAGGTGGATATGAAGGAGAGGGAGCAGAAAAAGGTACATGAGGGAATGGAATGAAGTTCATGTTCATGTGTGAAGGGGGAAAGGAGAGGGAGCAGAAAAAGGTACATGAGGGAATGGAATGAAGTTCATGTTCATGTGTGAAGGGGGAATTTTAGGGGTTTTAGGGGAAGGGGTAGCTTCGTTGTCATTACCTTTGCTAACATCACCAGAATCAGCCATATTGTAAAGAACAATGCTCCTGTTACACCAAAGTCATATAATGCAAGTATTAAATCAAGCCAAAACTAGATTGAAAATAGACAAATACAATAATAAGTGCAGCGAACAAAGTAAGGAAAAACAACATTTCATGTGAAATATATTGTAAATTACAAGCCACTCTCGTTTGTGTGAACAAAGTAAGGAAAAACAACATTTCATGTGAAATATATTGTAAATTACAAGCCACTCTCGTTTGTGTTACCACCCCGATACCTATTACAATAATCTACCCACATAGCACTTGCAATTTCGTCCCCCTTCTCTTTCCATTCATTCCTTTAATCCCTTTCCTCTCTTTGTGTCATATTCTGCGTAAAGTCGACAACAATCTCGTCATCACCCTCATGATCTATCTCGCCATCATCGTCCTCAATATGAATGTCCTCATTCAATAGGTCATCGCCCGGATCAATTGTAGCAATATAGTTATGAAGTATAGCACAAGCCAAAACTATATCAACTTGGGTAGGAAAAGGATAATGAGGCTTTGCTGTGAGGATTTTGAAACGATTCTTCAATAATCCAAAGGTCGATTCAATTTTAGACCTTAGTGATGAATGTCGTAAATTGAATAACTCTCTTCTGTTATTTATCGGCCTACCCTTGTGCTCATTTAAATGGTAACGTACGCCACGATAAGGGGAGATGAAGCCAGGCATTGTTGTGTAACCCGCATCACACAAATAATATTTGCCTACAATTATAAACAACACATTGTAGTAAATAGCTATATTTATGTATATTATAATTGAATATTAAATTTAGTCATTAATAATTAATTACCATCGTAGACCCTCAACCCATGAGGCTGAGGTCGTGAAAGTGCATCTTGTAGCACTCTATAATCATTTGTAGATCCCTCCCATCCAGCTAGAACGTACGAAAATAACTTATTTGGGGTGCATGCGGCTAGAACATTTTAGGTTACACCTTTACGGCCTCTAAAGCGAGCGACAAGTCTAGCGGGAAGCATGGCGTCGATGTGAGTTCCATCTATCATTCCAATGCAATCCTATATATTGTACGAACATCACTATTAATTCAGACAACAAAAAAGCTCATTTGTTCAATTCACGTTAAGGGAATGAGTTCGTTACCTTGAAATAAGGATAGTACAAAGGATTGTTTGCAATCTCTGGCGCCAATTCATTTGGTGCTTGCTTCAGGAACCGTCCCCTTATACGACCAACAGCTTCTAGGCATTTGTTGAAATATCTAGAAATTGTTTCTCCGGATCTTATGAAATGTGATCTAACTATTCTATTTTTAGTTTTATGTCCTAATATATTCAGGAACATGATCAATTGTTCTTCTACTTTAACATCACGTGAATCCTGTAGTAGGCCCTTGACTCTCATTATTCTAACCAGATTTTCGAATGCCTGCGGCCTCATTCTAACATAATCCCTACAGCTTTGACTATAGCCCAAAAATACACGGTTGATGTGGGCATTTCTAGTCTCTATCTTTTTCTGTTTTCCCTCCCTATGATGATAGGTGATAGTTTTTTTTTCTAGCACGAATTCTCATTAAACAAGTCAACACAGTAACGATGGCAGACATAGTGGCATTACTTGACATCCTCATTAGTGTATCAGCATCCATCTCATCCATCTACAACAGTTAAATAAACATTTTTAAACACATGCAAAACCTTAAACGCAAAGTCATCTCTATAGCTAACCAATTATAAATAAAATTAGAGAGAAAATATTGTTAAATATCAGATTTTAACAGAAATTATCTCAACGTATAGCAGTAAACATACATCAGCATAATACTAACGTCTTCAACTAGCAGAAAAAAAATAGTATTGTTTGAATATAACCAAACCTCAAACACAATCAAGTATCACAAAGTTTTAAAAGATTATACCTTTGCTACATTTTAGAGCAGATCCGAAGGGCCTTTAGGTGATTTCTTAAGTAGGAAAAGCTATATGAGAAATCAAGACGTCAGATCTGCAGAATAGGGTGAGGGGGTGAACCGAGGTCACTGATCTAAGAGCAAATTGCATCGCAAGAACTACGCCGGCAAGCTACCTGAAAACCCCCAAAATCACACTGCAGAAGCCTTTGTAAACCTCCAAACAATAAGAAATTTCATCTCGAACTCAATAGCTAGGGTTCAGCAAGGAGGAAATCAACAGGGGGATCAACATTACACAAAAATATGCCCGCGTTTGAGCAAAAATTCGTTGATTTTTTTTGAAACGGCGGGAAGAGGAAGAGGGAAATGGCGAGGCGGGGGGTAATGAGAAGCGGTGAGCCCTAAGGACGGTTTTGTACTCGACGAGAAAAACGGAGAGGCTGAGAAGCTGAGCTGACCCTTTCATTTCTAAAAAAGACCCATTTCAGAGCTTTTAGATAGTATTTCGCCGCTGCAAAAAAAAAACACTATTTGACAAGGTTTTAGGAAACCATTTCTTAAAAAAAAATGAAACAAACGCAATTTTTAGATTTCTAAAACCACACAAATGTTACTTTTTGTTCCAAAAACCAGGTTTTCCAAAAAAACACCTTCAAACAAACAGCCCCAAACCCTTTAATAAAATGCGATTCACAAAGTATTATCAGTTACTTAGTGTATCATTAATATAGTAGACAGCAATTATAAAACAACAAAAGACAAATACTTCATGCTATTTGGATATCTACTTTTGGGACAATAACGAGCCACTATGATTCTCCCATGAAAAACCGTGAAGACGATATAAATAAATTGAAGGGCCAAATGAGAAACGCAGGACACAAAATAACAACTTATCAACGGCCACCAACTGTATCAGCGCACGCGATAACTGTCAAACTGCCTGTGGGCCCAAATCAACGGTTGTGATTCGCCGCAAGAGTTCCCGCTCTCCTCACTCTACAAATATACAGTTTTCTGTCGCTTAATCTTCTTCATCAAGGGGGTCAAAAAAAAAAAAAAGCCAAATCACAAGAAAAACCCCAAATTCCAAGAATTTCCATCAAGAAAGTAGAGTTCAGCCATGGCAGGAGAAGGAGAAGAAGGAAGAAAAAGAGCAGCCGAAGAAGGAGAAGAAGACAAGCCATCGGCCGAAAAGGCTAAAACAGAGAGAGCGGGCGAACGTGCAGAAATCAACAAAGCGGCAGCAGTCACGAATTCTGAAGAAAATAACATAGAAGAAGAAAGAGCAGGCAATGTTGAAAACAAGCAGCAATCTTCAGGCACAATTAATTCTCAAGAAGAAAGCGAAGGCGAGATTGAAAAGACGACATCGGGCACAGGTAGTTCTGAAGAGAAAAGAGCGGTCCAAGGTGAAAGCAAGTCATCAGCCTCGGATCTTGAAGGAGAAAGTGCAGGAGAGGATGGAAACACGCAGTCAGGCACAGATGATGATCAAGAAGAAAGCACAGTCGCAGTTCAAGGAGAAAACAGGTCATTGGCCACAAATTCTGAAGGAGAAACAGCGATCGAAGGTGAAAACATGCAGTCAGGCCTAAATGCTCGAGAAGAACGATCAGTCGCGGTTCAAGGCGAAAACAGGTCACTGGCCGCAAATTCTGAAGGAGAAAGAGGCGTCCAATGTGAAGACCCGCCATCAGGCCGAAATCCTCGAGAAGAAAGTGTAGTGAGAGTTGCAGACAGCACATCGTCCAGTGAAGGGCAAGAAGAAAGAGGCGAAGGTCAAACACAGCCATTGCTCCCAAATAGACCAAGTCAGCAGAGCATCAAAACTGGTGAGCACTCATTTCTGCTAATTTTGCAATTCTGCGGAGAAAGACAATATCGTGATCTATGTTGGTTTCTTTTTTCTTTGATATCTGTTCTTGTTTCACTTTTTCGATAACGTAAGCAGCAGTGAGCTTGAGTTCTGAGGCATTTCAATTTGCTATATTTTATTTTTTTTGTTAATTTCCAGTTGTTTTTATTACTGGGTTTTAATTAGTTAGGGAATAAATTTTGCGTTCAAGTGCATTTGCAATGATTTAGGGCTCAGGAGAAGTCGACTTTATGATCTATATATTTTCTTTCGTTTTCTTTGATATCTATTCTTGATTAGCTATTTTGTGTTTCTGAGATATGTTCTTGATTCACTATTTCGATAAACCAAAGCAACAGCGAGCCCACATTCTGAGCCATTTGACTTTCTTATTATGTAACTTTTATTAATTTTTTTCTTTCATATCTTTTCCAAGTAGCCGACCATATTTTCCTCTAATGTTTGTTATGTTTTTTTGATAGCTTCAATCTATTTGTTTTTACTATAAGATTTTTGTCCTTTTGGGGAATAGATTTTGTCTTTGAAGTGTATTTGCAATCTTCTTGTGTACAAGGAGAAGCCGATGTTTAGATCAATATACGTATGTTTTTTTCCCCTTTTTCTTTGAGACATGTTCTTGACTCACTTCTTTGATAAAACAAAACAACATATCATCAGTGGAACTGTTGAGCACCGGACACTCTGAAATGTTGTGGACTTTAGAGAATTTTTAACATTTTAAATACTTTTGAAAATATCACTTGCAATTTCTACTTGTACAAAAACCGATATAAATGCTTTTGTAAACTTTTATCATATATCTTTCATGAAAAAGAGACTGTTTATGAAAAAATAGAGTATAATTTCATCAAGTATACAACCTTTCAATAAATATCATGTGAACGGTAATTCTAAAATATAGTTGGCCACACTAGTTAATATTTATCTTGTCAAAGATAAATAACTACACAATGTCAAATTGTTTTATATATTTTTCTACAATGAAATAGAAATAACATGTTTGATTCAATAGTTGCTTTTTACTAAAATAAGACTATTATTTAAAATAGCGTATAATAGATTATTTTTATATCAAATATTCTAAAAGATAACTAATAAGAAAAAAAAAATCTATTCACGCTAATTCTGACAACACTTTGGAGAACCGTACTCTGTAATATATATCTTTCATGAAAAAGAGACTGTTTATGAAAAAATAGAGTATAATTTCATCAAGTATACAACCTTTCAATAAATATCATGTGAACGGTAATTCTAAAATATAGTTGGCCACACTAGTTAATATTTATCTTGTCAAAGATAAATAACTACACAATGTCAAATTGTTTTATATATTTTTCTACAATAAAATAGAAATAACATGTTTGATTCAATAGTTGCTTTTTACTAAAATAAGACTATTATTTAAAATAGCGTATAATAGATTATTTTTATATCAAATATTCTAAAAGATAACTAATAAGAAAAAAAAATCTATTCACGCTAATTCTGACAACACTTTGGAGAACCGTACCATGTAATATATATATAAGTATTTTAATACAAACGATGTTGCATAAGCTATTTTGGGTACAAAGCTAATGCTTCTCGGTCAAGGGCGACAGAGAAAAGTATCCATTTCGTCCTCACCTTTCTCTGTTCATTGTCTGCACGCGAACCCTAATGGGTTTGATTGGGTTCGGCGGCAGCCAGGGTGGCCACTGGAGAGCCGGAGCGTTCTTCGTACCATCGCCGGAGACGACGCGGCGGCCGAAAACAAGGTTTTTTCCCCTAATTACAAGCCAACAATCTTAACTAAGAACTAGAGAAATGAGAAATCGAATCACTAAGATTATGAAGCTTAATCCTCCAAATTTCTTTTTCCTTTTCTTTTTCTTTGTAGAATGAAGATCATGGGGTTTGGGTTTAATAAGCTTTGATTTTCTCTCTTTTTTTTTTTAAATTTCTTCACTAATTAAAAGCAACGGTTCAGTAATTGATTTTAGATATCTGTTCTTGATTCATATTTTTGATAAACTAAAGCAGCATGGAGCGTGCATTCTGAGCCATTTCAATTTCCTGTTGTGGTTGTTGTTTTTTGAATATACCTATATCTTTTCAAGCCATTTTTTCGATTGCAAGTATTTTGTTTGTTAGGAATAGATATATGTTCTTGACATTGATATTTTGATCTATGTTTATTTTGTTTGTTAGGAATAGATATGTGTTCTTGACATTGATATAAAAAATCACCTTTCAGCTACAATTTTAATTTATACATAAACCACAACATTTAAAGTAGGTTTTTATTGTAGTCAACCACCTTCCATCCAAATATTCACTAAAAAACTAACAATAAGTTCAACAAAAATTCAAGTGCAAGGTACATGAGTTATAGATCGAAATACTTAGAAAATGAGTGATGTGCCTTCAATGTGAGTATTTAAGGGTAATTTTGGGGTTTTAGTGAAAAAATTGACAAGGAGGTGGTTAATTGCATCAAAAACCCACTTTAAAATGTTTATGTATAACTTGAGAGTGAAAGGTGGTTTCCGTATAATACACTATTACGATGGCTTCTAGGGAGGGAAAACCTTTTTTTTTCCTTGTCTGCAATCGTGATTCACTTTCTTGATGACCAAGTTCAGCTGCCATATTTGTTGTGCGTCGCGGAAACCGAATCGACAAGTCAATAACACACACAAGAACCAATAATAGATCACAATAGAACACAAGCAATCCAATCACAGCAAGAACACAAGATTTACGTGGTTCGACAATGTGCCTACGTCCACGAGGCAAAGAGGGGGGAGTTTTACTATTTGAAATCAAGGGGATACAAATTAGGGTTATAAATCTTACCAAAACCCACAAATAAGCCCTCTTAATCTCTCCAAATAGCTCCAACAATAGAAGCCCAAAATCTCCTCCTTTAGCTGCTCAAAATCTTCTCCCTTTAAACCCTAAAAACGAGTTAATGGTATTTATACAACTCACAAACGAAACGGGTCTGAAACATGAATCAGCCCAAAACCGCTTCGACGGTCGATCATGGAAGTCGACCGCGATCCATCGCGGTTGACTGCCACGGTCGATCGCGATCCATCATCGTGACTGCCACGGTCGACCGCCCTCAATGCCAGAACAACATCAAAATCCAGAGAAAACTGCGGTCGACCGTGGCAGTCGACCGCCACAAAAACAAAAACTTCTGCGGTCGCGCGGTCGACCGCCACGGTCGACCGCCAACCTATCTGCATGAATCCTGAGCCTGAAAACTGCTATTCTGCCAATTCTACAAATCTCCACCTCGGCGAACATTTTGTCAAAACTAAGCCAACACCAAAAACCCCCCAATCAATCTCAACTCATACAACCGACTGCATCTGTAAGACTGTCTACGTATCCTCTTGTCCAAGGAATCAAGTCGAACGTAGTTCAACCAAATGGTCGCCAACGACCTCAACAATGAAGAATGTTCAATAGGTTCAAACAATGACCAAACTTCACACCTGGTACAACTTTAGTCAACATATCAGCAGGGTTATCCTTAGTGTGGACCTTCTCCAACGTGACATCACCATCATCTACGTCACGTACAAAGTAAAATCTGACATCAATGTGTTTCGTGCGTGCATGGTAGACTTGGTTCTTCGCCAAATAGATAGCTGACATGCTATCACAATATACCTGAATGATCTCCTGTGTAATTCCCAAATCATCCAACAAACCATGTAGCCACAAAGCCTCCTTTACTGCTTCAGTCATCGCCATATATTCCGCCTCCGTAGTAGAAAGCGTCACTGTAGACTTAAGAGTATCTCCAACACACCGGTGCACTAGTTAATATAAAAACATAACCTGTAGTGGACCGACGCTTATCAGTATCTCCGGCATAGTCTGAATTCACGTAGCCAATATAATCCTGCCTTGTCTCACCATTCTTCACAAATATCAACCCAACATCTACGGTACCCTTAATATACTGTAGAATCCACTTCACGGCCTCCTAATGCTCCTTCCCGGGGTTGTGCATGTACCTAGATATCATGCTCACGGCCTGTGATAAATCTGACCTTGTACACACCATAACATACATTAAGCTACCCACTGCGCTGACGTATGAAACTTTGGACATGTAGCCCCGATCCTCCACTGAAACTGGTGACATCAAAGCTGAAAGCTTGAAGTGGGGAGCTAATGGAGTACTCACCACATTGGTATTATCTTCAAAACTGAATTTTTTCAGCATCTTCTGCAAGTAACTCCTCTGTGTAAGCTTTAATTTCTCCTTCACCCTATCTCGCTCAATCTTCATACCCAATATCTTTTTAGCCTCTCCCAGGTCCTTCATCTCAAATTCAGATAACAGCTTTTTTTTTTAAATTTCCCAACAGCTGAAGTGTTTCTGGAAGCTATGAGCACAACATCAACATACAATAACAAATAAATATGCTTACCATCCTGTAGCTTACGCATATAAACACATGGGTCATAAGGGCTCCTCGTGTACCTTTGGCCAATCATAAAGCTATCAAATCTCTTGTACCACTGTCGCGGTGATTGTTTCAGTCCATAAAGAGATTTCTTCAATTTGCACACTAAATTTTCCCTTCCTGCAGCTTTAAACCCCATATGTTGTGTCATGTAGATCTCCTCGTCTAAGTCTCCATGTAGAAAGGCCGTCTTCACGTCTATTTGGATCAAATCTAAGTCCAGCTGTGCCACCAATGCCAATAGTATCCGAATCGACGAATGCTTCACAACAGGTGAAAACACCTCGTTGTAATCAACGCCCTCAAGCTGTGCATATCCCTTAGCAACTAATCTGACTTTGAATCGAATGTCCCCAATAGAAGATCCCTCCTTCTTAGCATACATCCACTTGTAACCAATAACTTTCTTACCTTAGGTAGCTTTGCAAGTTCCTAAGTGTCGTTCTTCTGAAGAGATTACATCTCCTCCTCCATAGCATTCCTCCACCTAATGGAATCAGGGCTAGACTCTGCCTTCCTGAATATGACAGGAATCAAATCAACGACCTCCACCGATAAAGCATATGCCACCATGACATCATCATATCTAGCTGGCCGATAAATCTCTCTTCTCGGTCTATCTGCTGTAATGGACCCCTGAGCATAACCCTGCTCCTGAGCCTCACCATCCACTGTATCCTCCAAATACCCGACTGTCATCTCATCTCCTTCCAGTATTACCTTTGTAGGAGTCTCAATGAACACAGTACTGACTGGAGTGGGTGGAGTCACATCATCCTCCTCCTGCTGTGATATCCCTCCTGTCTGATCTTCCTCCATCTGCTAAGGAACTCGACACTTCATCATGTACGTCTTATCAAATGTGACATCTCTGCTAATTACCATCTTTTTGTCTTGTGGATCCCATAATTTGAAGATTTTGACACCTTCTCTAAATCTCACAAAGACAGTCTTCCTTACCATCGGATTCAACTTCCCATTACTGACATGGAAATAAGCTGGACACCCAAATATCCGAAGAGTCTCATAATCACTAACCACAGAACCAGACTAACGCTCCATCAGAGTCTTCCCCTCTATCGCAGTGCATGGCAACCTGTTAACGAGATGGCTCGCATAAACTAACGCCTCAGTCCAAAAGGATCTAGCCAATCCACTCTGCGTCATCATTCATCGCACCTTCTCCAGCAAGGTACGGTTCAGCCTCTCTGTCACCCCATTCTGTTACGGTGTCTCTCTAACTGTGAAGTGTCTTCTAATGCCGTGATCCCGACAAAACTACAGAAATGGATCACTCTTATACTCTCCACTATTGTCTGAATGAAGAGTCTTCACATTTCTACCTGTCTGCAGCTTCACTTTCTTCTTTCACTCCACAAATATATCCAGAACCTCATGTTTATGTTTTATGGTATATACCCAATTCCTCCTGGAATAATCATCAATGAAAATGACAAAATAATTTGCCCTAGCAAGCGATGTGTGCTTAGAAGGATCCAAAACATCTGTGTGAATGTAATCTAATATACCTTGGGTGTTGTGAATAGCGATGTCAAACTTCACTTTAGTCTTTTTTCCAAATATACAATGCTTACACAGCTCCATCTTACAGGTCTTTGCACCTTTAAATAGCCCCTGTTTTGCTAATGACTGTAGGGATTTATCACCTGTGTGTCCAAGCATCATGTGTTATAGTGTGATAGTATCCTCCTCTGTGATGATAGAAACAGCCAGACCCCCTTTAACTGTCTTGCCCTTCAAGTAGTATAGATTATTTTTCCTGACATCCTGCATCACCACCATGGACCCCTTCATGACCTTCAATGTAGCATCCTCTAAGATCACTCTATAACCAGCTGCCTCCAAAGTCCTAAGAGAAATGATGTTCTTTGTCAACTGCAACACGAACCTTACTTCTTTCAACTCTCTAGTTACCCCATCATGCATTCTGATTCTGACTGAGCCAATTCCACTAATAAGACAAACGTGGTCGTTCCTCATGAGCACCACGTCCACTCTCTCCAACTCAAGGTTGGTAAACCAATCCTTCTTAGGACAAATATGAAATGTAGCTCCCGAATCAAGCATCCACTCCGTAGAGTCGACATAACAAACTGACGGCAGTGCGGGACAAAAATAACCGGAAGAATCTGAATCTGAAGTGTCGCTAATAACTTTAGCAACATTCACCTCTGAAGCTTATACAACTTTCTTCCTTTGCTTCCCGGCTCTATCCTTCAACTTTCGGCATTTATTTTTTCAATGTCCCTCTTCTTTGTAAAAGACACATTAATTTCTACCAACACTCTTATGGCCACCCCTATTCTTTGATTTTGAGCTGTTGAACCTTTGACGGTTTGGACTACGACCATGAACTACTAATGCATCACCCGATGTCTTCTCGGAGGGCTCACCATCATTCTTCCTCAGCTCATAATTTACCAACGCCGAGGTAACCTCCTTGTAGCTAACTGTAGTTCGTTCATTTATCATAATAAGAACAAACGTACTAAACTCATCATCCGGCAACGAACACAATAGTAACATCGTCTTGTCTTTATCCTTCACCATGATATCTACATTAGCCATATCCGAAATTAGCTTTGTGAAGTTGTTAACATGCTCCCAAATGGAAACTCCCCTCTTCATCTTGAATTGGTAGAACCTCTTTTTCAAATGAAGCCGATTCTCAATGCTCTTCGTCAAATATTTTTCATTGAGTGTTTCCCACAATCTCTTCGCCAACGTCTCGTTCATCACATCATAAATGAGATCCGGCGTCAAGCATGACCGCATAACCCCACAAGCCTTACTGTGCATTTTCTTCCAAACTCTGTCATCAATATCGTCGGGTTTCTCTTGTAGCTCAAGAGTCTCTTCCAAATTTTGTACATCTAAGGCGTCCATAACTTGACACCTCCACAAACCGAAGTTGATCTTGCCGTCGAACTTTGGAACATCAATTTTAGTATTATTGATGCTCAAATTTTGGATCGCCTTTGTCAAAACCGACTCCGATGTACTAGTAGCATTTGAACTAGCCCTGTTTGTATCACCCATATTATAGATCTACTCTCCAAACAAGAATCTAACAGTGAATCCTTCGAACAAAACTCCCAAATCCAAGCCGGAGCTCTGATACCACTTGTTGTGCGCCGCGGAAGCCGAATTGACAAGTCAATAGCACACACAAGAACCAATAATAGATCACAGCAAGAACACAAGATTTATGTGGTTCGGCAATGTGCCTACGTCCACGGGACGAGGATGAGGGAGTTTTACTATTTAAAATCAAGGGGGATACAAATTAGGGTTACAAATCTTACCAAAACCCACAAATAAGCCCTCTTAATCTCTCCAAATGGCTCCAACAATAGAAGCCCCAAATCTCCTCTTTATGCTGCTCGCCCAGTAAGCTCTGTGCACTAACGCGGTCGACCGCCACGGTCGACCGCCAACCTGTCTGCATGAATCCTGAGTCTGAAAACTGCTATTCTGCCAATTCTACAATATTATCAATATGTTTGCATTAACCCGTTAAACAATTTAGCATAAGCTTTTTTGTCTATGGCATTTTCTGCTTTTGTACTTTGGGTTTGTTTTGTTAAACTCTTAATAATGAAACCCTGGGGGTAGTTTCCAACAGTTCCCTCAAAAAGCAATGTAGTGGAAGCCTATGGATCAATGTTCGGACAGGTTATTTACACTTTCTATGCATAACATTTCGGGAAAAAAAACAATCAAGTAGATCTAACGATGTCATGTTGAGTGGTTACTGTGTTTTCTTCTTCACTTATGCGAAATACTGCAAAGTAAAGTTTGGATTATTTGTTCAATTACCTTGTTTACGTACTGATCTGAACAAGATATGTCGTGTTATTTATATTATAAATTAGTCATGGACAAATGTAAACCCAACAACTACAAATTTACTTGTTTCTTTCCCTTCCCTTGATCAGGAACTACTTTCACTGCCAGTGCACACATAATAACAGCAATGATAGGGTCCGGGGTTCTATCACTGGCGTGTAGTCTGACTCAGTTGGGTTGGATTGGTGGCACTCTTTTCATGGTTTTTGTTGCTGGAATCACATATTTCCAGTCTACTGTGCTTGCTGATTGTTACATATCATCAGATGCCCGACACCCTATTAACAGTACATACATGGATGCTGTGAGAGAAAAATTTGGTAAAATTGTCAACCCTTCTTTCTATTGAAAGAATTTATGTACTTATCAAAGAATTTTAGGGCATATAACTATAAATGGAATGCTTATCATGTCCATATAACTATACGTTTAATATTTTAAAGAAAATTTTAGGGCATTTTCCCCCTCAAGAGGTAAATTTGTTTAGGAACCTCATCCTATTTCACCAGGGCTGTAACATTATCAAATAATAAATGGCACAGTTATTCTCACTTCCATATCATGGATTACGGTCTAAATGCGCAAAAGATTTTCAGAAAATTTAACAAATTTCTTTATTCTCATTCAACTCTTTTTTCCGTTATGGAGCTGAATTGATTTAAAAAATCGACCTTCTTCTTGTACTCATTTCATCTACTTTTCTATTTGAAAAGCTATACATATGTATCCTTAACAAAGCCGAAATAACCACTAATTTTGAGCTTGCCAGTAATACTTGCCAGAAGAGTTGAAAACAAACATAGACAATCCAGTAATATGACAAAGAAAGAAGAAAATCAATCTTTTAATAGCTTTGGATTAAGAACTGTAGCATGAGGTATTGTCGTATATGTAGGTGTGACGGCTGCCTGGGTTTGTGTGTGCTTTCAGCAAGCATATATCGTTGGGACTGCAATAGCTTACAACATTACATCTGCCACTAGCATGAGGTATTATGCTTTCAGCAATCCGTTAGCCGCTTATTAAAATTTTAATAATATCTTTTGTATTAGGGATAGGCGCTTATCTTCTGTTCCCTTGCATTATATGTTTAAGACCTTCTTTCGAATTTTTTTGGGTGTTGTGATAGAGATCCAAGGCCCTCTGTTTAAAATCTAAACTTGTGAAATCCACAGGCAGATTATATTCGTTTATGAATAACCATGTCCATGGTTATGTTAGGTTGGACAGTGACATTCTGAAATCAAAATTTCATTTCTTCTCTCAGAAGATATTCACTTCCAATATTTAAGTTTTATGATCATGCATTAGATTGCCGTACATTAAAAAAGAAAATAGTTATGACTACAACGAGATCAAAGGACTAAAAATAATTTGAGCAGAAATTCTAATTCCATGGTTTTAGGAATTTCATGAAATGTTGTTGATTAACATCAAGGCATCCCTGACATTTTCCTAGCATCTTAACTTTGAATTTGTTTCTTCATGTGCTAAAGGGGATGGAACTTTGGTTCAACCTGGATCATAAATGTAGAAGGTTCTGACTTTTAGAAACAAAAAAAGTTGGGAATCATCTAATCCAAAATAAACGAGTAGTTGATATGATTATTATTCCTTATTGTGGCGCATGTACATGGCACGAGAACAGATGTTGAGCATCACATATCTAAGCATGTGATTAGATCTTTCATGCAAAATGCTGAAACTATAGTGACACGGTGATAGCATGGGGACATGATGACTTGAGTCGGAGGCTTAACAAGAGACTGGCATATAAATTTTTTGAAATATGGTGTTTGGGTATTGCAGAAATATATGTAAAGAGCAAAAGGATACCAACTGATCAAAGACTTGTGGTCTTGATTTAATCTTGCATAAATTTGGGACAGAGGTTGTGATAATGAGGAGGAACCAAATTTTTCCCTGAAACTTCAGCTAGTTTGTTTTGGGCCTAGCTCTATCTCCATCATTGTAGTCTTTGTAACTTTGCATTAATATTTAAATATGTGACTACGCTCTTGCTTGAATTTCTTAATTAGCTTAACCTTTTAGCTTATTTTATACAGTTGGTAAAATTTTTGTATAACTTTGCACTAATATTTCAACAGTCATGGCAACTAAAAGCTTCAAATACCTAAGCTTGTGTTGGGACAGTTATAACATCTTTTTCCCTTTTTCTTTTTCTTTTTTTTCTTAGGAGGGATTCCTCAATTATACTGCTTCCATTGTTATGGGTTATTTCAATTTATATAAATTTATGCTATAGTTAGCTAATTCTCTATTGAATTCAGGAAATTGTTGCTGATTTAAGTCTAATTTGGATGTGAAAAGGAAGAGAATAAAAAAGTTTTAGTTCTTTCTCTTGCTTGTTCTGAATGCAGGGTCTTATGGAAATCTTTTGGTTGGGGTTCAAATGGAATTACTTACTTCTTGCTGATGTTTGGAGGTGCTCAGATATTTCTATCTCAGATATCGGACTTTTATAACAATAGATTTTTAACCTTTCTGGCTGCAATCATGTCCATTGTCTACACGCTTATTGGAATTCTTCAGAGTTCTCTCAAATTGATAGGTAAGTAAAAGCTCAGAGTGTCTTCTTCTTTAAATCAATAGTTGAGATGCGATAACCACAGATAGAAGTTGCCATTGAACAGGGTTGCTAGTTTTGTTGGTATACTATATAAATAGGACTTCTAAGTAAATTAACAGTGATTTTAAGATTGCATCTGGAAGGGTCATGATGTGCCCTCTTACTATATTCTAAAGGTTGATCAACATCATATATTATTACAACATGTTAAGTCAACTTAACAAAATCTAAGCAGAGGGAACAAAAAATCATATTGTATACATGTTTGCACAGGGGTAGATGTGTGAAGTTAATTATAACAACTTTTAGATAATATGAAGAGAATGAATAAAATCATAAATATAATAAAAGACAATTTTAACTGTTTGCAAACAATATAATCCTTGGGGAAGAAATGTATGTCTGGGCCTAATAAATGAATGTGTTTCAGCAAATAGAAAGACACCTGCAGGAAGAATTAGAAGGCTTTCTATGGTTTCGTCATCTCAAGAAGTGTGGCAGATCGCTCAAGCACTTGGGGCCATATTATTTGCCTATCCGTTCACAACAATTCTATTCGAGATTCAGGTAAAAGTTAGCAAAAGAGAGACCGTCAATACATTGATGATTCCGAAACTTCCAAAATAGTTTGCTCAATCTGAAACTTAGATGCTTTCTTTGATTGAAGGATACTCTTAAGCCACCAGAGAACGAGAGAATGAAGAAAGCATCGGCTATCTCCCTCAGCATCACCACAGTTTTCTACATTCTTTCTTCATGTTTGGAATATGCTGCCTTTGGAAAAGACACACCAGGGAGCCTGCTTGTTGAATTTGGTCCTGACGGGCCTAACTGGGCAGTTAAAGTGGCCAATTTTTGCATTGTTATTCACCTACTGGGAGGTTACCAGGTAGAGATCCTTCACCATCTTAATTTGGTAAAAATACAAATTTCTATATATTGTTGATCCATATGACAGATTGCAGGATTAATTCATGACCTTTTTGCTAAAAAAACTCCTCATGGTTTATCAGATGTACAGCCAGACAGTTTTTTCATGTGTGGAGGGATCACTCCGCAATTTTTTCCCCAGCAACGGATTCATAAATAATTCCCACCATGTCAATATCCAGTTCTTGCCGCCTATTAGAACTACTTTGCTGAGATTAAGCTTCAGAACTCTATTCGTGGCCGTGACAATTGTGGTTGCAATAATATTTCCAGAGATTAAGATTTTTAATGGGGTACTGGGAGTGGTGGGTTCCATCAGCTTCTGGCTCCTCGCGGTCTACTTTCCGGTGAATATTTACCTTGTGCAGAAGAAGGTAGAAGCCTGGACCAGAAAATGGGTTGTGCTTTCGAGTTTCAGCTGTGCAATGTTTCTTGTGTGCTTGTTTACTCTTGTTGGATCAGTGGCAGCAGGGCTGTGAATTTTTTTTAAACTTTTCTTGCTGTGGTAAATGGAGTCATTGAAGTAATAGAGAAATTCTTTGGAGACGAGTAATCATTGAGATTCTGTACTGGGTTTAGATGGGTTGTCTCAGGATGGTAAAGGATGTCAATTGTACTTTGTTGTGCATAGGGAAATTCTTTCTAGAGGAGCATTCGTTGATTTTCTGTGCTGGGTTCAGATGAGTTGTCTCAGGATGGAAGAATTGATTGTGTACTCAACAGACGAAGCAATTTGTACAAACAAAACAATACTAATAAAATCAAAGAAGATACTATTGAAGAAATATATGTGTCATTCTATTGATGTCCATAACTAATTCAGCTATTACCATTTTTCACGGTGGTTAGGGGCTGTTTGGTTGTTGTTGGTAAAGTTGTGTATTTATGACACAACTTGGAAAATTGTTGTCCATTTCATCAATTTTACTTTTATACTTTTCTTTGTTTGTTTTTTATTCCATTGGAATCATAAATATCTTGTTTGGTTTGCAAATTTAACTTTAATTGTTTGTTTGAAAAGTGTAACAAAGTGTAACAAACGGTCCCTACTCAAATGATCATATTGGTTGGAATTATTTTTTATTATTTTTTCCTGACTTCAATGTTAGCTTTCTCCTAAAATCATGTCTTTTTTATATGAAATCACTTTACAAGCCACATCAGCATATGAAATCACTTTACATTATTTTCACAATTACAAACAAACAATTGAAAGTGATGAAAGCTGACATTGGGACCCACTTTTTTACACTTTCCATCATTTTACATGGTAAAAACATACAACCAAACAGCCCCTTAATGTTTTTATTGCAGGGAGGAGCACCTTTAATGAATTTTCTGTTCCAAAAGAGTTTTAGAGTGGAAGTAATTATTTTCCAAGCTCAAACTGCGCATTAAAGAATTTTAGTTTAATTTAGTTTCTATCATTATGTGTTAGCTCCGTATGTTAGCGGGCTAGTTTAGTAATCTAGCTATTGTTTAAAATCCTACGTAAGGGGATTGAATTTTATGTTTAGTTTTTGGGGTTTTATATATTACTCCCATAAATCGTAGCTATTTTGATATTAGTCCGTCAAATCTTTATATTTTGATATTAGTCCCTTATATACCAGTAATGTGTTGATGTTGTTAGGTGTCATATTTATAAGCCTACGGTATAATCTTATTTTGATGCATTTACAAACAATTCCTAACATCGTTTGTCTTGTGTTTATATTTGTTTATTAGGTATTCTAGACAAACATCGAGGTTGGAGGTTGGTTGGATTGAGCTTAACGATGACATTCAAAGGAGGTTAACAGATACCGGAATGAAGCAATGATGAATTCAAAGTCAAATACAAGATCAAGCTTCATCCGCAACCAAGATGGGCTACATTGAAGACCTATAGCTTGGGTAATTAGTTTTGTAGTTTTAGTTTATACTTTGTGTATTTATACTTAGAGCTCAAATAATACACACACATTGTTTTCATTGCCTTCAAGTTTGTGTTAGTATTTGTTTGTAAAAAATAAGATAGTCCCACATTAGAATTTTGAACATTCTTTTAGAGGTTTAAAAGCATTGAATGCTTATTGGGCTTTGAATAATGGATCAAAGTGTAGGCTTCTAAACCCGCGTGCGGGTAGCGCGAATAATGCGCGATTTTGACGCGATTATTAGACGCACTTAGCACTTTGCACGCTTGCCGCTGCCGCTTAAATGTTCTATTTTTTTAGTATATATATCTTGAGTACATTATTTTTTTATTACTGTTATTTTTAAAATTTTGAATTGATCAAATTATCAACATATAATTGACTGTTGAAGGGTGTCAATTTTTTCCAATGGGTGTTTTGAAAAGTTATGACTGTTGGAAGCACATTTTCAAACCCATAAATAGTTTATGATTTTCAGATATCTAGACTTCACTTCTTTCTCAAAACTTTTCTCTCAAAAAAATCTGTAATACTACAAACTTATTTCACAAAAAAATGGTGAAAATTTCTAGATC
>NC_033798.1:91369875-91393397 GCF_001876935.1 Asparagus officinalis
TGGTATCAGTTTTGTGTGGAGTTGGTTTTCCGATTTATTGTAGATGCAAAGAAGATCCAGTTTTGTGTGGAGTTGGTTTTCCGATTTATTGTAGATGCAAAGAAGATCCAGTTTTGTGTGGAGTTGGTTTTCCGATTTATTGTAGATGCAAAGTGGTATCAGTTTTGTGTGGAGTTGGTTTTCCGATTTATTGTAGATGCAAAGAAGATCCAGTTTTGTGTGGAGTTGGTTTTCCGATTTATTGTAGACGCAAAGAAGATCCAGTTTTTTGCTGGAGAATAAAAAGGAGAGATTTCCTCTTTTTTGTTTACTATTTTGTGTGAAGTTGTTTTTTCCGAAAATACCCCTCCTGCAATTAATTCATGCAACATCATCTAAAGAAGATCTTGATCTTAAAACTTAATCCAACGGTTAAAAACTTTGGTGGATAATGGCTCTTATCAACTTAAGTTGACAAGAGTTTCGCTCTCTCTCTCTCTCTCTCTCTCTCTCTCTCTCTCTACACACACACACACTAGTAAAAAACTGCGTATTGGCGACAGAGAAATCCGTCACAAATTCCCTAAAATCCGTCATCAATACACATTGGCGATGGTATAGGATCCGTCGCCAATAAGTATTAGCGACGGGGAAACCCGTCACCAATACGCATTGGCGACAGATGAACATTGGAGATGAAAATCTTTGGTGACAGGTTGTCACCCGTCGCCAATAATTATTGGCGACGGGACAATATGTCGCTAATGTTTAAAACATTGGCGACGGGGCAACATGTCGCCAATGCTTATTGGCGACGGGGCAATCCGTCGCCAATAAGCATTAGTGACGGATTTATTGGCGATGGATTTCCCCGTCGCTAATGTACATATGCACGTAAAAAAATTATAATTTCTGGTAGCCTCCCAGACATGAATACACATATAACATGTATCCACATCAATCCAATGCAATATTTAACAATATATCATAAAATCAACCATTAGATACATTCACATTCCAAATGAATACTCATCCATCATCCACCAATCCACAATATGAAATAATATTCATCCAATAATCACAATCATAACACATCTCGCATGCTCAAACAATATTCATTCACTAAGCAATAAAATTACAAATATAATACATGTAGATAAAATTCAAAAGTGGTAACATGTCTTAACACAATCTAAAACTACATACATATAAGAACAAGTCTCACTCACTCCTCGTTATCGTCATTGTCGGCATCCCTGTTATTAGCGTCGTCTACATTAGAACGTCGTATCGTACTGCTGCTCCTTACGGGGATCATGGGGTCATATGTGCAGATACCAGGTTGTAATTGTAATTTATTGAGGGGCTAAATTACAAAAGTACAACATCTATAAATAAGGGGTTATGGTCCCTAACCTAGGGTTACATTCTCTAATTCTCTACACCCCCATCTAGCTAGAGAAATTCGGATTTAGAGAAACCCTAAGGTTAGAAGATCCAAAACTCATCTCAAGGTTCATCCATGGATTCAGGTATAAGCTTCCGCTCTTTTGATTATTGTTAATCTCTTTGAATTAATCATGGCTATATGGTTTTAGATCTCAAGTTTTATAATTCAGATCTAACAAGTGGTATCAGAGACACCTTGATTAATTCTTAGGGATTTAAGTTTTATTGGGTTTTTTCCGGATGAGCAGTAACTGAAACATCGGTCGGTGAACAGTAACTTTTTGGAATTTTTTGGATTTTTCTTTGTTTTTTTCTTCAATTTGTTCCAATTCTGGATCTGTTTTCAAAATAAAAATCAAAGATTTTTGGGTTTGTCGGCGGCGGTTTCAATTTGAAAAAGGGTTCGTGCGTGCGTGAAACGTGGCGAACATTAAGGAGGTGGTTACCTCAAATTTTGGCGAAGCTGTAAGCTTCAAACGAACCTCGCGTTCGTTCAATTTTAACCGAGCTTCGCGCTCAACGAACCTCGCGTTCGTTCTAAGGTGAACCTCGCGTTCAAATTAGGTGAGCGTCAAGCTCAATTTTAACGAACCTCGCGTTCAAATCAGGTGAGCGTCAAGCTCAATTTTAACGAACCTCGCGTTCGTTCTAAGGTGAACCTCACGTTCAACTCAGGTGAGCGTCAAGCTCAATTTTAACGAACCTCGCGTTCGTTCTAAGGTGAACCTCGCGTTCAGTTCTCAAGTGAGCCTCGCGCTCAACTTAAGTTGAACCTCGCGTTCATTTCAGACGAAACTCGCGTTCGTGCTTCAGACGAACCTCGCGTTCGTGCTTCAGACGAACCTCGCGTTCGTGCTTCAGACGAACCTCGCATTCGTGCTTTAGTCGAACCTCGCGTTCGTACTTCAGTCGAACCTCGCGTTCATCTTTATTAACGAACCTCGCGTTCGTTCTCAAGTTGAACCTCACGTTCATTTTTCAAACGAACCTCGCGTTCATTCTCAAACGAACCTCGCGTTCGTACTTAAGTGAGTCTCGTACTCAATACAGTCGAACCTCGCGTTCGAAGTTATGGGAACTTCGTGTTCATTATGGTTAAGCCTCGGCTTTTCATGGGTCCACTTTGGTATACTTAATTTATTCAATTAAGTTATGGGCCCTAATTAAGCTGTGAGACCCCAATTAAGTTTTTGGAAATTCAGTTGATTTAAATTTTTTAATTTAAATCTAATTTGGTTTTTAATCAATTATTTAATTCAAATATTATGACACTAAGGTATTAAGGTTGTCTCTCACTCCAATTGATTAATTGAAACAAGAAGTTGCCAAAGTAACCTCTCTTGTGTAGATTGTTCATGAGGAATGTGAGATGTTTGTGTGTATGCTTTCGTGTAAATATTTAATCGGCCCAAAGGAAGGTTAATATTTATTTAGACTGTATACACATCTGCGATGATAAGCGTGTGACAATTATAAGGTTTACATGTGAATAATGAATCGATCCAAAGATAGTTTCATTATTTGACATGAGTTATTGTCAATGTTTGATCATTGCAACAAGGTATCACTTACAAGTTAATATTACTGTCCAAAGACTTGATATTAATGTTGTGCCGGTATCTTGGATGGGGATTGTCATTATTTGAATTTTATTGATTATGGTTATTGATGTGAGCTTTTTTGTTTTAATTCAGCTAATGCATCTGCTGCAACAATTTCTGCTAACATCAACTCAATTCCCATGCTAAATGGGACAAACTTCAAGGTTTGGAAAGAGAACATATTAATTATTCTTGGCTGCATGGATCTTGACTATGCATTAAGAACTGAACAACCCCAACCTCTCAATGCGGATAGCACTCCTGATGCAAAGAAGGAGCATGAGAAGTGGGAGCGTTCAAATCGCATGAGTCTTATGATCATTAAGCGCGGCGTTCCGGAAGCCTTCAGGGGCATAGAATCCGAAGGGATTACTAAGGCTAAAGATTTCCTTGCCGAAATTGAGAAGCGTTTTGCGAAAAACGATAAGGTAGAAACAAGCACGCTTTTAGCTCGCTTGATTTCAATGAAGTATAAGGGCAAAGGAAATATCAGGGAGTACATTATGGAAATGTCTCATATTGCTTCAAAGCTTAAGGCACTTAAACTCGATCTTTGTGACGAGTTATTAGTGCATCTGGTTTTGTTGTCTCTTCCTGCACAGTTTAACCAATTTAAGGTCAGTTATAACTGTCAAAAGGAGAAATGGACTCTAAATGAGCTCATTTCATACTGTGTGCAAGAAGAAGACAGGTTGAAGCAAGATAAGACAGAAAGTGCTCATTTGGCCTATGCCTCTAAGGATAAGGGCAAGAAAAGGAAGAATGATAAGGAAGCTGCTAAGGGTCCAGTTGAGAAGAAACAACATAAGGATAATCAGGGTTGTTTCTTCTGTAAGAAGCCTGGACATGTAAAGAAGGACTGTACAAAATATCACGCCTGGCGTGATAATAAGGGTACGTTCCTTGCTTTGGTCTGTTCTGAGGTTAATTTAGCTTCAGTACCTAGAAACACTTGGTGGTTAGACTCTGGTGCTACTACTCACATAAGTGTTTCTATGCAGGGTTGCCTGAGCTACCGAAAGCCAAGTGATGTTGAAAGACACATCTTTGTGGGCGACGGACAATCGGTAGATGTGGAAGCAATTGGGCACTTTAGGTTGTTGTTAGGAACTGGTTATTATTTGGATTTAAAAGATACTTTTGTAGTACCGTCTTTTAGACGGAATTTGGTTTCTGTTTCTGTATTGGACAAATCAGGTTATTCTTGTTCATTTGGAAACAGTCAATTCAGTTTATCTTTTAATTCAAATGTTGTGGGAACCGGTTACTTGAGTATTTATGACAACCTATATTTGCTTGATACAATTGCTTCTTACAATGAATCCTTGCATGTGGAATCACGTGGTACTAAGCGTAAATTAAATAAGGAAAATTCGGCGACATTATGGCATAAGCGCTTAGGTCATATCTCAAAAGGTAGAGTTGAGCGTCTTGTGTCTGATGGCATTTTGGATTCCCTTGATTTTTCGGACTTCGACGTATGTGTTGAATGTATCAAGGGAAAACAGACCAAAGTGAAAAGATTAGGTGCCAACAGATCTTCGGATGTCTTAGAATTGATACATACGGATATTTGTGGGCCATTCCCTACGGAATCCTGGAATGGTCAACAATATTTTATATCATTCATAGACGATTACTCACGTTATGGGCACCTATATCTTATTCATGAAAAATCTGAGTCTCTGGACATGTTCAAAGCCTATAAAGCTGAAGTTGAGAATCAACTCAACAGAAGAATTAAAACCGTCAGATCTGATCGTGGTGGTGAGTACTACGGTAGATATGATGGTTCAGGTGAACAACGTCCAGGACCATTTGCTAGATACCTAGAGGAATGCGGTATCGTCCCACAGTACACCATGCCGGGTTCACCTAGCATGAATGGTGTAGCTGAAAGACGAAACAGGACTCTTAAGGATATGGTAAGAAGTATGATTGCTCATTCTTCCTTACCAGAGTCTCTCTGGGGAGAAGCACTTAAGACAGCAGCTTACATTCTGAATAGAGTGCCAAGTAAAGCAGTTGCTAAAACACCTTATGAGCTTTGGACTGGTCGAAAGCCCAGTTTAAAGCATTTACATATTTGGGGATGTCCAGCTGAGGCACGGCCTTATATACATATTTGGGGATGTCCAGCTGAGGCAAGGCCTTATAGGCCAAATGAAAAGAAATTGGACTCCAAAACAGTTAGCAGCTACTTTATTGGGTACCCTGATCGCTCTAGGGGCTATAAGTTTTATGATCCCACTATAAGGAATATTTTTGAGACGGGAACAGCAACATTCTTTGAGGATGTTAAGTTTGGGGGGAGAAATAAGGTTAGAGACATTAGTTTTGAGGAGGAATTGGCTTCAGATCCAATCCATACAGTTACTTTTGACAATATTCAGGTTCCTATACCTGTTGTTGCTCAAGAAGTAAATCCGGAACCTCAAGATGATAATGTTGAACAACTCCCTGTTCCAGAAGAACAAACTCAACAACCTCAAGAACCAGTGCCATTAAGGAGATCCACGAGAGAAAGGAGAAATGCTATTTCGGATGATTATATTGTATTTCTTCAAGAACATGAGGAAAGTAGTGGAATGTTAGAAGATGATCCAATTAACTTCTCTCAGGCCATGAAAAGTTCTAACTCTCAACAGTGGATTGATGCCATGAATGAAGAGTACAAGTCTATGCAAGACAATAAGGTTTGGGAACTTGTCCCATTCTCTCAGGCCATGAAAAGTTCTAACTCTCAACAGTGGATTGATGCCATGAATGAAGAGTATAAGTCTATGTAAGACAATAAGGTTTGTGAACTTGTCCCATTGCCAGAAGGTGTAAAACCAATTAGTTGTAAATGGATTTTTAAAACCAAACGGGATGCAAACGGTAATGTGGAGAGGTATAAGGCACGTCTTGTGGCTAAAGGCTATACTCAAAAGGAAGGCATTGATTATACAGAGACTTTCTCTCCGGTTTCATCGAAAGACTCTTTCAGAATAATCATGGCACTTGTTGCTCATTATGATCTTGAGTTACATCAGATGGATGTTAAGACTGCATTTCTCAATGGAGACATTGATGAGATGATTTATATGGTGCAACCAGAAAACTTTGTGTCAGGAGACCCAAAGAATATGGTCTGCAAATTAAGGAAATCCATCTATGGACTCAAGCAAGCTCCTCGTCAATGGTATCATAAGTTTCAACAAATAATTATCTCGTTCGGTTTTGAGATGAACATTGTTGATTACTGTGTATATCACAAGTTCAGTGGGAGTAAGTATATTTTTCTGGTTCTGTATGTCGATGACTATGTGGATGACATCTTGCTTGCCACTAATGATATAGGCATGTTGCACGAAACCAAGAGATTTCTATCAAAGAATTTTGAGATGAAAGATCTTGGGGACGCCTCTTTTATATTAGGGATCCAGATACATCGAGATCGCTCTCGGGGTATTCTTGGATTATCACAAAAGAGCTATATCGATAAGGTACTTAAAAGGTTTGGCATGCAAGATTGCAGACCAGGTGACACCCCTGTTGCTAAAGGAGACAAGTTTAGTCTCAATCAGTGCCCTAAAGGTAACCTTGAAATTCAGGAAATGCAGAAGATTCCTTATGCTTCGGCTGTAGGAAGTCTAATGTATGCTCAGGTATGTACGCGTCCGGATATTGCGTACATTGTTGGGATGTTAGGCAGATACTTAAGCAACCCTGGTATGGATCATTGGATAGCAGTCAAAAGGGTTATGAGGTATCTTCAGAAAACAAAAGATTACATGCTCACATACAGAAAATCAGAGAAATTAGAGGTCATTGGGTATTCGGACTCTGATTTTGCTGGATGCCAAGATAGCAGGAAGTCTACATCAGGCTACATTTATATGTTAGCAGGAGGAGCTATATCATGGAAAAGTGTCAAACAAACACTAGTAGCTTCCTCCACTATGGCAGCAGAATTTGTAGCTTGCTATGAGGCATCCAATCAGGGAATATGGCTGCGAAATTTTGTCACGGGACTGCGCATTTTGGAAAATGTTGAAAGACCACTAAGGTTATATTGTGACAATAAATCTGCAGTAATGTATTCCAATAACAACAGGAGCTCAACTAAGTCAAAACATATTGACATTAAGTTCCTGGTTGTGAAAGAAAGGGTACAGAGTGGACAGATATCCATAGAGCACATTGGGACAAACTCCATGATAGCTGATCCTCTTACTAAGGGATTGCCACCTAAGGTCTTTCATGAGCATACTGCTCATATGGGTGTGGTATTATTTGAGGATATTATGTTTTAGTGGGAGTTTGTATTTGTGGTGCTTTATGTTTGGTTGTATTGTCTGATCAGAATAAAGTATTCAGTTAAGACACTCTGTTACATTATGTTTGGTTTTGACCTCACTAAGGAGGACCAGTTGAAAATAGACATGTACTGATCACATTGCATGTAATTTTCATGCTGCACATCCATGATTGATCTATGTCGTTTGATTGTATTGGTATATGTGACCATTGATGGGTCGAGTCACGATAAATGTGACGAAGGCCGCTTTGATCCTATATTGATATAGTCAATGAACGAGATTGTTTGGAAATACCTTTTCAGTGATAGCAATTTTTGAGCTCATAAGGTTATACACAATTTAAGGAATCATATGGTGCCCAAGTGGGAGATTGTTGGATTTAATCTAATAAATATATTTGTGGGCACATATGATTAATCAATGTGTATTGCTATCTTTCAGGATAACCCACTAAAGTGATCAATTAAGTTAGGTTAATTTGGTATTTAAATAAGTCATGGGGTCATATGTGAGATACCAGGTTGTAATTGTAATTTATTGAGGGGCTAAATTATAAAAGTACAACATCTATAAATAAGGGGTTATGGTCCCTAACCTAGGGTTACATTCTCTAATTCTCTACACCCCCATCTAGCTAGAGAAATTCGGATTTAGAGAAACCCTAAGGTTAGAAGATCCAAAACTCATCTCAAGGTTCATCCATGGATTCAGGTATAAGCTTCCGCTCTTTTGATTATTGTTAATCTCTTTGAATTAATCATGGCTATATGGTTTTAGATCTCAAGTTTTATGATTCAGATCTAACAGGACACTCAATGAGGCGCTGCGCAACAAATATTATTCTAGTGCTAGTCATGTGCAAACAACCTGCTTCAGTGACCTTCCTCTAACAAATGCAATGGGGAGGCTTTATAGTTTTTTCTGCAAATTGTCAATAAATTTTTTGTTAATACCAGAGATCTTAATGGATATTGAAATAAAGTATTTAAAAAATTAAGTGTAGAATTTACTTTAAACAAGAGAAAGTACAATTATACATTTCATGGCTAAATACATGCTGTCTATATTTTGTATAATAATCTGATCGTATAAACAGTGCATATCACTATTGTTAATAATTTAAATAATGTAGGAATTCATATATCTTGTATGATATTAGAGCTAAATTCTAAATAATAATATATATTTGAAATTATGATTCACTTAAGAAAAAATCTTAATAGTCAGTATTGAGCAGAATGAAGATGACCAACAGGTTAAGATTCAAGTCTCTGAACAAATTCTTTGCCATTGCATTATCAATACTAAAAAAGGATGATGTCGCTTGTGACGTGCTTAATAATTTAAAATGTTATAAGGTTCATCCACATTATAAAATGTTATAAGGTTCAATCGTACTACTGGATACTTATACAGAGTCAAGAAAAAAATCAAATACTAACAGAGAAAATTTTTCTTCATGAGGGGATAACTCCTAACATGAGCAACATATTCATCATGTGACATGTTCTTCATTGTTTCTAATTCTCTCTCATAATTAGAGACCTGAACCAATCATCTTGATGATTAGAGATAGCAGGCATGTAGAGAAGTATATGCTAGCCAATAAAACACCATAAAAAGAAAAACATCATAAAAAGAAAAGAAAATGAAAGATTACATGAGTAGCAAGCTCACGGGAAAGTTGAGCTTAGCACTTGGGGTTGAACCCCAGTACTTAAGAGCTGCAAGATCATGTGCCCTTGCCGCCTTCTCCTCAGAATCATAGCTTCCTGATGCAAAGCCAAATTTATAAACTTCTGCTGACACATGGAAACCAATAAAAATTGTGAGCTGAATCATAGATGTTATCTCTTACCTAAATACACTGAAGAATCATTGCACCAAAAACACGAACAACAAAGCAAAGAATAAATGAGTTAGATAACAACAAAAGTTGATGAATCAGTAAATAAATACTAAAAAGAACATGGTTATACACCTTTTCCCCTAATGTATGTATATTTTTATTATGAACCCATACATTTTGGATTTTTATCGTACGTACATCATAAAAAGAACGAGGCCCCAGCGTCGCAAAAAAGAGCCTGGGCAGGCGCGACGGTAAGCGTGGGGCGAAGGCAACACGAAGGGAAAACCCGCTCGAGGCGGGCCTGGAGGTAAGTCGACGAGGTGAGCGGGCCTCCTCCAGGGTTGAGGGAAGGAGATTGGGAGTCAAGGTCTTCCGATTTCAGGGGATACGGAGGCGCAGAGGGGAGCGCAGGGAGGGGGCGGGGGAGTGGAAAGATGGGGGAGGGGTTTGGGAGGGAATTTGATTAGAGTTTGGGGATGGGATGAGATTGAAGAGGAAGGAGAGACGACGAAAAGAGTTTCTGGGGTTGGACTTCGACGGGTAGATGAGGGAGGTGGAGGGGGTTAGGGATTTGAGAGGGTACGATAATGAAATTTTTGATGCTAGGATGAAATTTTTTGGCATTGGGATGAAAATTTTGGGGAAAGCGGAGAAAAAAACTTTTAATTTTTTTAAAAAGCCAAACAAAGCTCCCAAAACGGTTTAAATCGTTTGGGCTAAAATATCATAAATATCAAGGCAATAGTGATTCTATAAATTAGATGTAAAAAACATGCACTATTAAAAGATTAAATAAATATATCATGTTCACTCTAACTCATATCTTTTTAAAACGTGGAAACCAAAATCCATTAAAAACTTCTTTTTTCTCTAACATATATCATGTTCGCTCTAACTCAATTTCTACGGCTCTTTCTCCTCTTAACCTTATAAAAACTCCAAGAGAACTGTATCCATCCATTTCTTTATTGATTAAATCTAATTTAGCTCCTCTCAGATTCATTAATGATGTTTGTGTGAACGTCAGCAAAGCATTTGTGGGGGCCACAAGTTCACACGTTTATTTTGTGAACGCGGTTTGCAGTTTGCGGTTTCGTGGACGCGTGAAGAGATTTGAGAAAATCTCGTGAACAGTAGCAAAAACAAAGTTGGCCCACCCGACTTCGGAACGCGTGACCTGATTGAAGTTTATATAAATACCAAGGAGATTTCTCCCTAGGTTTCGGAGCAAGGCTGGAGTTTTGTGGGCGGCTACGGACCAAGGCAGAGGTACAATTCAAGGGCGGCTACAGTGCAGAGAGAGGGAGAAAGTCGGCTGAGAAAGAGAGGTGTCTGTCTTGGGTTTTGTGAAGAGAGAAAAAGTATTTGGAGGCTGACCTTTTCTTGTGAAGAAAAGCAAGGAGCCTATTCAAGGGTTTAGATTGTGAGAGTTGTAAACCCAATTGTATTCTTTTTCTCTATAATAGTAGATCCCCCCTCCTTGCCCCGTGGACGTAGGCAGTTTGTCGAACCACGTAAAATTAGTTTGTTTGAGTTTGTGGCCATTGTAATAATTTTTAGGATCCCTCGACGCGCAGTCCTAGAGCTGACGAGAGGAAGAGCAAATATCCCATTTTGATGGGATATTAGGCTTCAGATTCTTGTTCCCTTTGAGCAACAAGAATTCTTATCGATCTTTCTCTCTTATTGTGCACCAGAAACTCTGCCGAAATTTCCGCTGCGCACAACAGTTTGCAGGCTCAAGTTTATCCGTAAATGAAGCCAAGAGTAGTGGAGGTCATCAAATCTACTAGCATAAAGAATAAAAGAAAATAAATTTTAAAATTAACATAGAATTCCTAATTAATTAAAAAGTGTTATGATAAGCTCTGGTATATCATTAGAAAGATCAATATGATTACATGTTCGTAACACGTATAACTAAAAATGATCTCCTCATTGGTATCTCACCATTTTCTTATCATTTTCACTTTTCGCATCATTTTATCTAAACTACTCAAAGTCGAAGCCAAAAACTCACGAATACTTATTGAATATCAAAATATATTTATTCCGCTAAAGAATTTAATTTTCAAGTATTATTAAAATTCATAAATAAATATTTTCCCTTTATACTATATATATGATGTGTATATATTTAAATCAAAATTTAATTAGAAAATAGATTTAAGTTTAGTTGAGTCTTAAAATAAGTATATAAAACTTAAGTAGAAATGATAAGTGGTTAAAAATACGACATCATATATGTAAAATACAAATAATAACTTGTGATCAATTTTAAATGAATATTTAATAGACAAACGAATCAAATATACATCTGGTCAAATTCTAATCGTTAGAAAACTCGAATACTAAAAAATAAATTTTAAAAATAAAGAATAATAAATAAATTTTAAAACTAATATAGAATCTGCTAGCATAAAGAATAGTAGAGCTCATCGAATCTGCTAGCATAAAGAATAAAGAGTAGTAGATCTCATTGAATCTGCTAGCATAAAGAGTAAAAAATAAATTTTAAAACTAGCATAGAACTCCTAATTAATTGAAAAGAGCTATGATGAGTTCTCATATATCATTAGCAAAATCAATATGATTATATGTTCGTAACGCGTATAACTAAAAATGATCTCCTAATTGGTCACTCACCATTTTCTCATCATTTTCACCTTTCTCATCATTTTCTCTAAACTAATCAAAGATGAAGAAAAAAACTCACAAATATGACATCATATATGCAATAATACAAATAATAACATGTGATCAATTTTAAACGAATCACAAATATGACATCATATATGCAATAATACAAATAATAACATGTGATCAATTTTAAACGAATATTTAATAAACAAATGCAATAATACAAATAATAACATGTGATCAATTTTAAACGAATATTTAATAAACAAACGAATCGAATATATATACATCTGGTCAAATTCTAATCGTTAGCAAACTTGAATGTGTTAAATGAACTATGACTGAATAGTTATTTGAACAATTATCTAATTATTTGTTAATTATTTGGTTTATTTACATCCCTAGATGTGTTAGTAATTTACATAATTTGGTGGACTACTTTTAAAATATTATAGATTTGAGGGATTAATATTAAAATAATTCTTAATTTTTTGTGGGGGTCATGTTGTGCGCAGCGGAAATTTCGACAGCACCTCCGGTGCGCAAGGTGCACAACAAGAGATTAGATCACAATGAAATTCTCGTTTCTTAAAGGAAACAAGAACCAAAAGCCAGATATCTCATCAAAGTGAGATATCAGCTCTTCCTCTCGTCAGCTCTAGGACTGCGTGTCGAGGGAACCTACAAGCTATTACAAATCAAGACAAGAACACAAATTTTACGTAGTTCGGCAAATAGCCTATGTCCACGGGGCAAGGAGGGGGAGATCTACTATTAGAGGGAGAGACACAATAAGGGTTTACAATCTCACAACCTAAACCCTCACACAAACTCTCAGATCCCTCTCACAAATATCTCTCTCAAAGACACAAAAGCCTGCACACAAAACTCCTCTTGAAATTCTGCGTTCTTCTTCTTTTGCTATAGCAGAAACACTCAGCCGAAAAACTAGCCCCTGCTTGCACAAATAATTAGCCGACTTTTCTCTGTAATGTCCTTCGCTGCACCCCCTCAACCCTAGCTCTTGATTGAAGAGATATATATATCATTGTGATTAAGGTACGTGGGCTTCTCGTGGGCCTGTGCTTCATGCGGTTTGAAACCGCATTCCTCCCACTCACGTGATCACAATTCTCCACCTTGGTGAAGTTTTTTCAAAACTGAGCCGACACCAAAGCATCCAAATATCCCAACTTGTTGTGTCCAGTACGAACTCAAACCACAACAAGTCGAGAACCCGAACGAGAGTCCAAATAATCTCAGCCTCATCAACTAATCCAAACCGGCTGCATCGTAAAGACTGTCTACGTATCCTCTTGCCCAAGGAATCAAGCCGAACGTAGTTCACCCAATGGCCTCCAAAGGCCTCAACACCGAAGAATGTTTAAAAGTTCCAAATAATGACCAAACTTGACACCTGAAATAACTTTGGTCAACATATCTGCAGGGTTGTCCTTCGTGTGGATCTTCTCCAACATGACGTCTCCTTCATCCAAAACGTCACGAACACAATGGAATCTGACATCGATGTGCTTCGTGCACGTATGATAAACCTGATTCTTCGCCAAATAGATAGCTAACATGCTATCACAATATACCCGAAGGGTCTCCTGTGCAATCCCCAAGTTCTCCAATAATCCCTGCAACCACAAAGCCTCCTTCACAGCTTCAGTCAACGGTATATACTCTGCCTCCGTAGTGGAGAGAGCCACTGTAGACTGAAGTGTGCATATCCAACACACCGGTGCTCCTGCTAGTGTAAACACATATCCGCTAGTAGACCGGCGCTTGTCCAGATCCCCCGCATAATCAGAATCCACGTAACCAATACAATACTGTACTGTCTTCCCATTCTTCTGAAATACCAAACCAACATCCACGGTACCTTTAATATATCGTAGAATCCACTTCACGACCTCCCAATGACCCTTCCCGGGGTCGTGCATGTATCTGGATACCATGCTCACGGCCTGTGACAAATCTGGCCTTGTACACACCATCACATACATCAAGCTACCCACAACATTGGCATATGGAACTTTAGACATGTATTCCTGGTCCTCAACTGAAACAGGTGACATCTTAGCTGATAGTTTAAAGTGGGGAGCTAATGGAGTACTCACCGCTTTGGCATTGCCATCATAACTGAATTTCTTCAGCATCTTCTGCAAGTAACTCCTCTGTGTCAACTTCAACCTCCCCTTCACCTTGTCTCTCTCGATCTCCATACCCAATATCTTCTTTGCTTCTCCAAGATCCTTCATCTCAAATTCGGATGACAGCTCTTTTTTTAACTTTCTAATAGCTGAAGTATTCCTAGAAGCTATGAGCATATCGTCAACATATAACAACAAATAGATATACTCACCATTCTGTAACTTGTGCATGTAAACACACGGGTCATATGGGCTCCTCGTGTACCATCGACCAATCATAAAGCCGTCGAATCTCTTGTACCATTATCGCGGCGATTGCTTTAATCCGTAAAGAGACTTCTTCAGCTTGCACACTAATTCTTCCTTTCCTGCAGCTTTGAACCCTATAGGTTGTGTCATGTAGATCTCCTCTTCTAAATCTCCATGTAGAAAGGTTGTTTTCACATCCATCTGGACCAAATCTAAATCTAGCTGTGCCACCAATGCTAACAGAATCCTAATCGACGAATGCTTTACAACAGGTGAGAATACCTCGTTGTAATCAATGCCCTCAAGCTGTGCATAACCCTTGGCAACCTGTAATGATCGTAAAATTTTTATACTAGTTAAAATAAATTTTTGGTATTTTAAAATATTATTTTTAAAAGAGTATTGTATTTTTCTTGCTTTTCTAGAATTTTCTATGATTTAAAAATCTGATTATATATTTATTTAAATAGTTTTGATATTTATAAATTAATTTAGTGCAATGAAAATTCTGGGATTTATCCGTTGTGTTATTGATACTATTACGTATTATTTTAAATAATACGTCGTATTATTATTACTATTACGTATTAATTCTTGTATTATGTTAAATTATTAATTACGTATTATTTGTATAAATTATTATATTATTTTAATTATTACGTATCAGCTGTCGTATTAGCATAACTGGTACGTTTTATCGTGTAGATAATTGTCACATAATTATTTGATTTTAAATGTAAGTAAATATATTTTTATTATTATTTATTCTCGTTTAATTGTACAATATGGGTATTAGCTCAACATGTACGTTTTTATTTGTAGATAATTATTATGTAATTAGTTTAATTTTTAAGTACCCAAAATTATTTATTTTAATTATTTTTGTTTAAATACCTGAAACTATTTGAAAATACTCCAACATTATTCTGCCTCCCGCGTCAAACCCCTAACAACCCCCTCATCACGTTCTCTCCCTTCTTTTTTTTCCAAAAAAACGGCTCCACGCGAATCATCTCACAATATTTTATTTTATTTTTTTAAATTTTTTATTCAATTTTTTGTCTATTTAAACCAACCTCAGCCACTCTCTCTCTACACAGCCTTTCTCTCTCTCATTCTCTCTCTCTCTTTCTTTCTCTCTCTCTCTCTCTCGCTGTCGAGCTCGAGCTCGAGTTCCTAGCCCCGCCACCGACTCGCCGGCCCGCAGTTCTCGTCGGACCGACGAGCTCCAGCCCTAACCACCGCCGTTCATCGGCCTTCCCCCGCAACCAGCCCGCCACCCGCTCCTCCGCTCTCTCTCACTCGCATCAGCCCCTCCCCTTTCTCAGATCCAACCTCGCCCGACGCACTCTCCTCCTCCGTTAGCCGCCACCGCGAGCTCCGCCACCCGACTCGCCGCCGCTCACCCTTGTCGCCTCCCCTTGGCCAGCACCGCCTCTCCCCTGCAGTCCAGAACCTCCACCTCAGCCACCATCTCCACCTCCTGCTACCTCCTCCGCTCGCGCCCCTGCCCCTCACACCTCTCTCCACCCGCCACCGCAGCCCGCAGCCGCCTGCTCGCGACCACCGTCGCTGCACCTCCTCCCGCAAGCCGCCAGCGCGCCCTTAGCCTGCCCCCGTTTCCCTCCGACGGCCACCACCAACCCGCCTACCCTCACCGCCAGCAGCAGTCGAGCGCCCCAGCCGCTGCTCGACAGTCCCCGACGCCTCCAGCACAGGCGACCCGCTCCTCCCTCAACCCCGATCTGAGTTCGCTACAGTCCGACGCCGAGCTCTTCCCCGACAGCTCCCCATCGAACTCTGTACCTAGACGCGGACAACCCCTCGTCGGAACTCTCCCCGACGTCAAACCCGACCCGCACCATCAGCGTCGATACGTTCGACACAACCCGAGGCAAGATCCCGATCCTTGTTTAGTTTCATTCCAATTCTTATATTTGTCGTAGACTATTTATGTGCAAGATCCCTATTCTTGCTCAGTATAATTTTAGATTGATCACAAATTTATTATGCATACGAACTCATTACCCGAATAATTATTCGTTACAAATACGGAACTGTCGTGAACATATTGGACTGAGAACTATAACGTATAGAACTGTCGTGAACGAAACGGACTGAGAATAATAACGTATGACCATTCACATTGTAATACATATACGGTGATGACCTGTACGGATTTATTTGACGAATGATATTAAAAATAATTTTGTGATAATAGATACTATAAAGATAAAATAAAATAAAATTATTTTAGAATATTTTATAATTTTAAAGAATTTATTTGACAAAATAATCAATTTAAAATAATTACTATTTTGGTGAAAAATCATTTTAGAGTAATTATAATAAATTAATAGAATTTATTTGACAAAAGAATTATTTTAGAATAATTATAAATAATTTAAAAGAATTTATTTTAGAATAATTATCAATTTAGAATAATTTTAGTAATTTAAGAAAGTTTTATAAAAGGAATTATTTTAGGGTATTTATAAATATTTTTAAAGGATTTATTTTAGAAAAAGGATTATTATGAATTTTTCATGATTTATGTTTCTTAATTTTAATTATGTGATATGCTATGATCTTGTTGTATATGATTAGTTGCATTTATTACTCTTTGTTATGTTTGAGAACCGTTAGAAATTCATGACTAGTGTGGCCTGGTGTGTTCTGTTTAAGACTTAGAAACCTGTGCATATGTTAGCTTAGAAAAACAAGAGAGTTGGGATGGGGAAGTTAATGTTCATGTGATCGGATAAGACTGTTGATGTATCTTCCAGACTAGAACCAGTGAACCGTTTCGTACTGGGGTTAGTTTGTTGGGCCAAGTGAACCGTTTCGCACTTGGTTAGTGAAATCGTTTCGTCACCCGAGTTTTGCTTGAGTTTGAACCAGGCCGAAATCGGATTGCGTGTAGTCCTCTCACCGAACCGTTTCGTGGGTTTGGATGCACGTAGGGGATTTGTGAACAGTCAGTTATCCGGTGATATGAGCGTTGGCTCTGTGTGAGATGTGACCAGTGACCTGTTATAGAATGGCTAATTACATGACCTCGTTTCTTGGCTAGGTATGAGTTCTTGTGAGATGTAGGCCAGTTGTGTTTCTCTTCGTACATAGATCGGGATTAATATTTAATTATTTACAATTCGAGACATATGATATATACAGGAGGGTTTCCTTGTTTGGATTATTTCGCTCGATGTACTACGTCTCGAGTTGTAGATTTTTAAGTATTAAGATTATTTCGCTCGATGTACTACGTCTCGAGTTGTAGATTTTTAAGTATTAATTCCATCTAGTGTATGACTCTGTACTTGGATGATTGTAGATTTTTAAGTATTAATTCCATCTAGTGTATGACTCTGTACTTGGATGATTATTCTGATCGCTAGTTGTATGATCGACTTGTTACTTGGTTGATTTTCTGGGATTTATTATGATTATTCTACTCTAGTAGTAAATTATATTTAGATCATTAGTATTTCAGTTGCATGTTTTCATTGTTATTACCATTATCGCATTGGTCGCACAACCGTTCTATTCTTCCTTTTGGGATCTTGCCGTGTGCCCTGCACCCTGACGTACACATGTTTTCTCTGGTGTACGTCAGACTTAGAAGAAGAACATGTTCAGCTTGGAGATGCGCCAGAGCCGAGTATTCTCAGCAGGAGTGTCTTGTAGACGAAGCAGAAGAAGAGTTGAAGCTCAGTTATTCCTTTCAGTTTATTTTCGTAGCATTTCCTTTTCCGCCTGATCATTGTATTTTATATTCTCCAGTATTTCATTCAGATAGTTTGTATAAGGGCATGTTTGGCCCGAATATTATGTCTGGATGATCATTTCAGTTGTGATATGTATCTTTTGGTTCTGAGTTGTTTATTATATTCTCATTACTGTGATCGGGGACCTCTGCCTTCGTTTGTATTTCTTGACGCTTAGCGTATTAGATTGAGAAGACGGGGTCTAGCACTTATCTCTTCTCAGTTTAATACGTCGCGGGCTTGTTCACGTTCCGATTCCCTGGTATTTTGGGAAGCGGGGCGTGACACAACCAATCTGGCTTTGTACCGAATGTCCCCAATAGAATATCCCTCTTTCTTTACATGCACCCACTTGCATCCAATAGCCTTCTTACTTTTTGGTAGCTTTGCAAGTTCCCAAGTGTCGTTCTTATAAAGAGACTGCATCTCTTCCTCCATGGCTTCCCTCCACCTATTCGAATCAGAGCTTGACTCTGCTTCCTTGAATGTAAAAGGAACCAAATCATCAACGACTTCTGCTGATAAAGCATATGCAACCATGACATCGTTATATCTAGCTGGCCGACGAATGTTTCTTCTTGGTCTATTAGCTGCAATGGACTCCTGAACATGACCCTGTTCCTGAGTCCCAACATCCACTGTATCCTCTAAATGCCCAGTTGTCATCTCATCTCCTCCCAGTGTCACCTCTGTAGGAGCCTCAATGGATACAATGCTATCTGGAGTGAGTGGAGTCACATCATCCTCCACCTGCTACGATATCTCCTGAATCTGGTCTTCCTTCACCTGCTGAGGAACTTGAGGCTTCATCATGTACGACTCATCAAATGTGTGGATCCCATAACTTGAAGCCTTTAACTCCATCTCTAAATCCCACAAAGACTGCTTTCCTCGCCCTCGGATTCAATTTACCATCATTGACATGGTAATAAGCTGGACACCCAAATATCCGAAGCGACTCATAGTCACTAGCAACCGAACCAGACCAACGCTCCAACTGAGTCTTCCCCTGTATCGCAGTGCACGGCAACCTATTCACGAGATGACTCGCATAAACCAACGCCTCGGCCCAAAAGGATCTAGGCAATCCACTCTGCGTCATCATACATCGCACCTTCTCCAGCAAGGTACGGTTCAATCTTTCAGCCACCCCGTTCTGTTGCGGTGTCTCACGTACTGTGAAGTGTCACCTAATACCGTGATCCCGGCAAAACTGCAGAAACGGATCACTCTTATACTCTCCACCGTTATCTGAACGTAGAGTCTTCACCTTTCTACCTGTCTGCAGCTCCACTTTCTTTTTCCACTCCACAAAAATATCCAGGACCTGATGTTTATGCTTCATCGGGTATACCCAATTCCTCCTGGAATAGTCATCAATGAAAGTGATAAAATAGTTGTCCCCACCAAGTGATGTGTGCTTGGAAGGGGCCCAAACATCTGTGTGAATATAGTCCAATATACCTTAGGTATTGTAAATAGCGGTGCCGAATTTCACTCTTGTCTTCTTCCCAAGTATGCAATGTTCACACAGCTCCATCTTGTAGGTCTTTGCACCCTTCAATAGCCCATGCTTCGCCAATACCTGCAGGGATTTATCACCAGTGTGTCCTAATCTCATATGCCATAAGCTGGTAGCATCTTCCTCTGTGGTAATAGAAGCTGCCAGACCCCCTGTTACTGTCTTGCCCTTCAAGTAGTAAATGTTACCCCCTGTTACTGTCTTGCCCTTCAAGTAGTAAATGTTATTTTCCCTGACACCTCGCATCACCACCATAGACCCCTTTGTGACCTTTAGAGTCGCATTCTTCAAGATCACCTTATAGCCAGCTGCCTCCAAAGTTCCAAGCGAAATGATATTCTTCGTCAATTGAGGAACGAATCTCACTTCCTTCAGCTCCCGAGTCACCCCGTCACACATCTGGATCCGTACTGTACCAATACCACCAATAGGGCATACGTGATCATTACCCATAAGCACGACATCCCCTCTTTCCAACTCCTTAAAGCTAGAGAACCAATCCCTCCTAGGGCAAATATGGTATGTGGCACCAGAATCCATCATCCACTCCGTAGAGTCAGCGTAACAAACTGACGGTAATGCAGAGCAAGAATAGCCTGAAGAATCCGTATCTGAATTGTCGTCACTAGCCTTGACAACATCCACTTCCGAAGCTTGTACAGCTTTCCCTTTATTCTTCCCGGCTTTATCTTTCAACTTTGGACAGTCGTTCTTCCAATGTCCTTCTTCTTTACAAAAACGACATTGATTCCTACTAATATTTCTATGGCCACCTCTTGACTTCGATCTTGAGCGATCACCTGGACGACGGTTTGGACCACGGCCTTGAACTGCTAATGCATCTCCCGATGCCTTCTCGGATGGTTCGCCATCACTCTTCCTCAACTCATAATTCACCAAAGTTGAGGTCACCTCCTTGTAGCTAACCGTAGTTCTTTCATTTATCATAGTGAGAACAAACGTTCCAAAATCATCCTCCGGCAACGAACACAATAGTAGCATCGCCTTGTCTTCATCCTCAACCATGATATCTACATTGGCCATATCCGAAATTAGCTTCGTGAAGTTGTTAACATGCTCCCGAATGGAAACTCCCCTCTTCATCTTGAATTGGTAAAACCTCTTCTTCAAGTGAAGCCGATTCTCAATACTCTTCGTCAGATACTTCTCATTGAGTGTTTCCCACATTCTCTTCGCCGACGTCTCGTTCAATACGTCATAAATAAGATCCAGCGTCAAGCATGACCGAATAACTCCACAAGCCCTACTATTCATTTTTTTCCAAACCTTGTCCTCCATATCAGCGGGTTTCTCTTGTAACTCAAGAGTCTCCTCCAAATTTTGTGCATCCAATGTGTCCATCACCTGACACCTCCACCATCCAAAATTAATCTTGCCGTCGAACTTCGGAACATCAATCTTTGTGTTATTAATGCTCAGACTCTGTATCGCCTTCGAAAGAGACGATCCCGATGTGCTTGTTTCTCCCATGTTATCGATCTAATTCTTCAAATAGGAATCCTTCAGCGAATCCTTCGAACAAGCCCCAAATCCAACCTGGAGCTCTGATACCACTTGTTGTGCGTAGCGGAAATTTTGGCAGCACCTCCGGTGCGCAAGGTGCACAACAAGAGATTAGATCACAATGAAATTCTACCAAGGAAACAAGAATCTGAAGCGGATATCTCATCAAAGTGAGATATCGGCTCTTCCTCTCATCAGTTCTAGGACTGACCTGTCGAGGGATCCTACAAGCTATTACAAATCACAGCAAGAATATAAATTTTACGTGGTTCGACAAATAGCCTACGTCCACGGGGCAAGGAGGGGGAGATCTACTATTAGAGGGAGAGATACAATAAGGGTTTACAATCTCACAACCTAAACCCTCACACAAACTCTCAGATCACTCTCACAAATATCTCTCTCAAAGACACAAAAGCCTGCACACAAAACTCCTCTTGAAATTCTGCGTTCTTCTTCTTTTGCTACAGCAGAAACACTCAGCCGAAAAACTAGCCCCTGCTTGCACAAATAATTACCCGACTTTTCTCTGTAATGTCCTTCGCTGCACCCCCTCAACCCTAGCTCTTGATTGAAGAGATATATATATAATTGTGATTAAGGTACGTGGGCTTCTCGTGGGCCTGTGCTTCATGCGGTTTGAAACCGCGTTCCTCCCACTCATGTGATCACAGGTCACTCATTAACAATGGGATAATCAATCACTAATGTTAAATTTTTACGATGGGCACGTTAGCATTGGCGACGGAATGCATCCGTCGCCAATAAGTATTGGCGACAGATGTGATCCGTCGCCAATGTTTCCCTTATTGGCGACAGATCGATTCCGTCGCCAATTACATCCGTCGCCAATACTTATTGATGACAGATCGCATCCGCTGTCAATGTTTTCCCGTCGCCAATACTTATTGGCGACGGGAAAACATTGGCGACGGAATACATCCGTCGCCAATACTTATTGATGACAGATCGCATCCGCTGTCAATGTTTTCCCGTCGCCAATACTTATTGGCGACGGCCAAAACCCGTCGCCAATGCATTAGCGATGGGGTATTGGCGACAGGGTTGTTCCCGTCGCCAATGTTTATATTGGCGACAGATTTCAAATCCGTCACCAATACCCCGTCACCAATGTTTGTATTGGCGACGGATTTCGAATCCGGCGTCAATACCCCGTCGCCAATGCCTAGTTTTCTACTAGTGATATATCCATTGTTTGAACTAGAAGTTTTTGTTTATTTGATGTTTTGTATTGTAGATCTAGATGGGACACTTTTTCTTTGCTTTTGTAATCCCATTTGCTTTTTTTTTATAATTATGATCAATTAGCACTAGAAAAAGAATGAACAACTTAAGAGTTACGAAAGCAAACACGTGGAAAACAAACTATTGATTTTATTTAAAAAAAAGGGTTTCGAGAAAAGCCAATTTTGTCTGCATAGTTTTATTCCAGCTGACACCATACTCTGGCCGACGACTTAAAACTTCTAGCGGCCTCGAGTTATTTCTTCCATTTATATCCACTCGAGCCAAAGTGGTGCGTGACGTGTGTCGATCAACAAACGGTTAAACTTGTATATATTGCTTTATAGGCTAGCGTTGTTACTCTGCTGCACACCTCTCCAGACTATTTGGTCCACCAATTCAAGCACATGTATAAATTAATTTGCCAGTAAAATAATAATGATTCACTTTATTTTACACACTATGTTGTTTGGCTTCTTGCATGTGCACTTAATATTTTTGAGAGTTAAGTAACAGCATCAGGTCAATACATGCACTAACATTGTTTATGGTATATATGTAGGCTAATTTGACCATAGTCACCGAGTTTGATCTAAACCGAGAATCATTATACACAAGCATGGATATACCTGAGATTCTCCATCCTGTGCGGACGCCGGACTCCTTCGTCCGTACTGATCAGACCTCTGTCATTCTCAACACAATTAGACTTCACATTAGATTTTACTCTCTCTCTCTCTCTCTTGAAGCACAACCTAGACTCTAATGCCACTTATTTGGAAGAAATAATCTCTATGGCCGTGTTTGGCTATGGGTTAACTGAAGCGTTAAGAGGGTTTAACCGGTCATTAGCTTGTCAAACATAATTTTGTGGCCAACGGGTTTGCTAATCTCCGTTTCACAGTTTAGGATGAGTTAACCGTCATTTCCAAGCGTTAACAAGTCCGCTTCTCTAGGTAGTGTAACTTATAATTCGTCCCTTTACCAAGGGCATACATTGTAATTTTTGAAGAATTAACCAAAAAAAATCCTACCAGAAATCTATAAGCAAGTTCAACTTTCTCATAGAGCTCACTGTAACTTGTATTTTTTCCTTATCAACTATTTTAGCTTGTGTTATTATCTACATTTCGACAAGAATTAATTTTTTGAGCAGTAATAACATAATTTTCAATCTCCTTCTCTTATAATTGATTACAAATAGAAAAAAAACCTAGCCAACCGCCGCCAACCC